>NC_090324.1:41178045-41478045 GCF_040869045.1 Eurosta solidaginis | reverse complement strand
AATTTGTGGTGTGTTTTAATTTTACTACAAGTGGCGTGCCACCACACACTACAGATTCCGAACTTGACTGTTGTACGTGTATGAAAAATGCTTGCGCAGTTGCGATTTCATCATTCAACCTTATTGTTTCGATGTGTATTGTCGATAAAGCTAAGGCCACACTGAGCTGCACTACACTGCGCTGCAAAATATTCTTCGCATGTATTCTTATGGAACAAGTCACACCTAGCGGTAGCAGCACTGCGTGGCGCGGCCATGAGCGGCACTGTTGATCAAATAGAAAAAGTGAAGCGCCGCTGCCGCTACATGTCGCACCGCTTAGTGTGCACGCACTTTAATTGCCGTCTTCCAGGGAGTTTTACAGCTCCACCTCACGCTCAACTCTCACGGGAATGCTCTGGATCATTGATAGACTTGAGAAGAGATGGCGTGAAATTTGCACACACGCGAGATGTGATAGTCAGATGCCGCCGCTGTTTTTCATTTAACTCATACGGCGAAAGGCCGTGAGAAGAAAGAGGAAAAAAACACAAGAGCTGAAAGAGAATGACGTAAAAATTGCCCTTAAAAATATTGGAACTCCTGTTTACATGCGCAGTGCACCACCTTCTGTAATTCCATCATGGTCAAGCATTGCAAAACAGACGTTAACCTCAGGCAAAAATCACTTCGAAAACCCCCTGTCGCGCTGCCACACTACATGTCGCGTATAAAATATCTCTACCAATCATTCGCTGAAGCAGTCAAGTGTGACGTAGACGCGCAGAAAGAAGCAATATTGAGCTCGTGAATTCACAATCTTCTGTGTGTGATTTGTGATGCTTGACTGCTTGACTGTCAGAAGTGAAGTGTAGAAATTTTGACATTTACTACACTTTTCCACTTCCTGAACGAGAAAATTCCGATTAGCCCAAGTGAGACCTACTACACGTGTGTGCGCGCAAGTTTTTGATTTTCACAAGTTTCTGAAGAACAATTTTTCTTGTGTTTAGGCCACCAGCCTAAATATTTCGGACCACCCTAACACGTACATTAGTTATTTATTTATTATTATTACCGGTAACGGCTAACACCAGCCGAGAGCTAGCTTTGAAGGGGAAAAACTCAACGAAAGTTAGCTATCGGCAGGTGCCGCGGACTTGTTCGCGGTTTTGAACTCTCTTTCTATTTTGGAACGTTTACGAGCCAGCAGCTATCTCACAGGTGAGTTATCATATTACGTATCCTTTCGTAGGTTGTGCATATAATTTACGCTATAATCGCATTTTGCTATTGTGATTCTTCTTAATAATTACGATTTTAACATTAGAATTTGCACTTGGCAATTGTCTGGCAATCAGCCACCAATATTTCTATTTTTGAATTATAATTTATCCAACAATTTGCGGTCGTCATATTACTAACATTTGCCGTGCACGAATGTGTAATTAACAATTTTAATAACATTGAATTCGAGTTAGTTTGTGAAGCAATCCCCCTTTTGATAATAAATAAAGCTGAGAATTTATATTGTTTATAACGTGAATACATTTGTTATTACTCGCCCTAATTCTTTGCTTTGCTTTCTTTTTATTTGCGACGCACACGCCCGACTTCCCCGGGACCACACTGCCCCGCAAAACATTGGTCCTTACGCGCCGAAGAAATTAATATACAGACGCATACTCCAGAGAAAACAGCACTTTTTTAAAAAATTTTTGCCAATTTTCATAGTTTGGATAAAGCGAACAAAGTCGAAAGAGGTTATTTATTATATCCAACAACATAAAAACCAGCGAAAACACAAAACAAGCGAGCACACATACAGCCACAAATCATCACATACAGTCTATTGACGTCGAGATCACATCATCATACAGTCCATTATCAATCATACAGTCCACTAATATCATCGTCACGACATCACATACAATCTTATCATCATCATACTCATCAGTCAAAGTCCATCATCAAACACATACATTAGCATCACATCCACATCTTACAGTCATACACATCATATCATCATCACAATTTGTCATCACTCTACAGTCCCATCACATCAACAAATCGCTGCCCATCGATCAACTAAAAACACAAGGTACGTGGTTGCTTGGTTGCACAAAACATTTTTTTTAGTTGCGTGATTTACGCACGGAAAGTGCATTCCGTGTTAGACAAAAAAGGCAAAGCAAGTGAAATTGTTAGAATTCGTGGTTATAAACACACCAATCGCCTTCTGACGATCGGGTAATTCCCCCCACCAGTGGTAAGGGTTACTCGACACCGCTCAAGGCAGACAGTCAGTGAATTTTTTTTAGTTTTTTTTCACACTCATCACTGCACTGTGTTGTACCCCCTCATCGTCACATACATTGACAAACTTCCTAGTCAGGAACCATAATTTCACTTGGTTGATAGCCGTAGCTTGTCTATTACGGAATTCACTTTAGTAATCAGTTTGCGAGCTGAAATATTACCAAAAGCCAAAAAAAGGTATCACTACGTTGGGTGGCTAGTGGCTTGATCACACAATTTATACTGAGTTTTATATCATATAGCTGTAGCTTTATCACTTTTTTTTTCTTAATAAATACTTTAAATTGTAATTTTCCACAGTAAGTTGGATAAACAAATTTATTTTTTATATTGGGAAAGATCCCTGGTTGGCTACTCGGGAATACTCAGCGTTCACTTTCACTTTGTATACACATTTAATCCTCGTCAGGATTTCTATCTGTGTTTCACATTAAATCCTCATTGGGATTTTTTATCTGTGGTTCACATTTTACACTATATCCACATTGGGATTACCATCTGCGTTTTTAATTTTTTTTTAAACACGCTAAGTTTTCAAAATATTTCTATCTGTGTCCAACACACCTGTTAAGACACATTAAATATTTGCAGACGATTCTCTTCTCTGCATTGCATATCACTGTAGACACATTAAATCCTTTCAGGACTTCTATCCGTGCTTAATATCACTTTGCACCGACTAGAACCTCAGGATTTCTATCTGTGCTGCATATCACTACATTTATATCATTTTATACACACTAAATCCTCGTCAGGATTTCTATCTGTGTTTATTTCCATATCACTGCATACACATTGAATCCTCGTCAGGATTTCTATCTGTGCTGCATATCACTACATTTATATCACTTTATACACACTAAATCCTCGTCAGGATTTCTATTTGTGTTTATTTTCATATCACTGCATACACATTAAATCCTCGTCAGGATTTCTATCTGTGGCTTGCACAATCCTCGTGAGGATTTCTATAAGTGGTTCCTATCACCGGCCACATTACATACACGGCATAATTTACATTTGATTAAATTTTTGCTTAGCACTATTCACATAAGATTGCTATCTGTGTTAACACATTCAATCAGAATTCGTGTGTTCCTAAAGCTTTTACCTATACAGCGCAATCACAGCAAAAACGAAAACACTCTTATAATTTTTTGTTGTGGCTGCATTTACACCAAAGCCACTAAGTCGTTTACCTCCGAGCTCGACACCTTCAAAGAGACAAAATATTCAAATTAATAAAATCAATGGAGACTTATATTAGATTGGCTGATTCCATAGTGGAGTTTGAACAAGAGTTCAACTCCACCCCGGCCGAATCCCGGAACAAGCACACCCTTGCACTACTGCAAGAGGAGCTAAGGGCACTATGGAAGAAGACCAAGTCCACATATGAAAGTCTTCTCAGCAATTCTGAACTGTCCAAAGACGAGCTCAGCTCATTAAGAAAGAAAAATAAAAGTTGCTTTGCATGCTACCTGCAATGCATGTCTGCTGTGGCGGCTGAAGCCGAAGCTATCACCCCACAGCCGGCGAAAGATGAAGCAAAGGAGGAAGACTCCTCGCGCCGTGGACATAAAATGCGGCTGCCGCCTTGTGACACCGATGTATTTAAAGGCGACTACCTCTCCTGGCCAGCTTTTCGAGATATGTTCACGGCGATATACATCCACAATACTGATCTGAAAGATGTCGAGAAATTATATTATCTAAAACAAAAAACTCAAGGCGAGGCAAAAGAAATAGTGGGCAGGTGCTCATTAACAAACGAGGGTTTTGCAACCGCCTGGAAAAATCTAAGCGACAGGTACGAAAATAAACATATCCTCGTCAACACACAATTAAAACTTTTATTTAATCTGACGGCAGTCGAACAGGAGTGTGGAACCTCCATCAAAAAATTGCAACGGGAGATAAACAATTGCATTTCTGCATTACAATGTCATAATATTGACATCACAAATTGGGATGCAATTATAACCTACCTATGCTCCACAAAACTCCCTGAATCTACGTTGGCTCTTTGGGAACAGACCGTAGAACGAAAAACAGATATCCCAAAATGGGAGGATATGGACAAATTCCTGTCCAATCGCTTCCAGACATTAGAGACGGTTTCTGATCTTAGAGGTAACAAAACCACAAAAGCACCCAAAAGTCAAAATTCAAACTCTCGGGAAAATTCTACGAAACTTGGGGTTTACCAAGCCAGCGTACCCAAATCAGCCTGTAAGATGTGCAACAGTACAGAGCACAAATTACGAAATTGCCAAAAATTTCGTAGGTTGTCCACGTCAGGAAAAATTGAATTTATCAAAAACAATAGTTACTGTCTGAATTGTCTGTCGGGTGGACACACCGTGACACGCTGCACTAGCCAATTTAATTGCAGCACATGCCACGCGAGGCACAACACCTTGCTCCATCTTCCGACAGCACAACCAAAGACAACTCCACAGAGGTGGACTCAAAACGCCACCGACAACACACCTTCAACCTCACAGCAGGCTAGGGCAAGGATGGCGTCTGAAAAAAGACAAGATAATGCTAATAACGTCTCTTCGTGTCATGCTAACACCACTAAAGGGGTGTTACTAGGAACAGCACGTGTTAATATACACTATAATGGAGTGAAATTTTCCGCCAGAGCGCTGATAGACTCTGGGTCCGAATGCTCTTTCATAACAGAAAGACTAAAAAAGCGAATAAACCTTCCATCCAAACGTCTGCATGTGCAAGTGTCAGGAATAAATAATACCCCATCTGCACAGGTAAAGGAATCATGTGTGATTACGTTAGGTTCGCTCACAGACCCCTTAGTGAGCATCGATACAGTGGTCCTAGTCCTGCCCCAATTAACAGGGGACCTTCCGACTTGCCAAGTGAGCGCAACGACTCGGCAAGCGTTCCCTGATCTGATTCTGGCGGATAAAAGGTTCTTCATTAATGAACCAGTCGATCTAATACTTGGAGGCGACATTTATCCCCAGATAATACTGAACGGTATAAGGAAGAACGTTCTAAATACGCTTCTCGCCCAAGAAACCGTCTTCGGTTGGATTCTAACTGGCCGTGAAGAAGTACCTCACCCAACTAATACACGGGTATCTTTTTTTAATGAAATCAGCCTAGACAAGCAACTAACCGCTTTCTGGGAACTTGAAAACGTACCTAAGAAAAGGGCACTTAACGAAGATAATGCCTATTGCGAGGAACTTTTCAGACTTACAACAGAAAGAAATTCCGATTATACTGTCGCCCTTCCTTTTAAACAGGATTTTCCCAACAACATCTCCTTAGGGCCTTCCCTAAACGGCGTCTGCTCCCAATTCTACCGGAATGAGACGCGCCTAGCCAAGACACCGGCCCTACAGACAGAGTACAATAGGGTACTAGCGGAATATGAGACATTGGGACATATGTCAAAAGTTCCAAAGATCATACCACCCCACGTGACCGATTGCTACTTCTTACCCCATCATGCGGTTATAAAAGAGGAAAGCACCACGACCAAAGTTCGTGTGGTGTTCAACGCTTCGTGTCCCACATCCAATGGCACAAGCCTAAACGACGTACTTTATACAGGCACAGTGCTTCAGGCCGACTTAACGATTCTACTCCTGCGATGGAGATTCTTTAAATATGTTTTTAATAGCGACATCGAAAAGATGTACCGGCAGATATTGGTAAAGCCGAACCAAACACAATTCCAGAGAATAGTTTTTCGCAACAATCCTAGTGACCCTATCAGCGTCTACGAATTAAAGACAGTCACCTTTGGAGTCAATTGTGCTCCTTATCTGGCGATAAGGACACTGCACCAACTAGCAGACGACGTTGAAACTTCATTACCCATTGCCGCAGATATCTTACGGACAGGTATGTACGTCGATGACGTTCTAGCCGGGGGACATAGCATCGAATCCACACTCAAAGCTCGCGATGAAATCACAGATGCATTACAGTCCGCTGGTTTTTCCCTCCGCAAATGGACGTCAAATTGCTCAAGAATACTTAAAGGAATACCCAAACCTCATCTGCTCAACGAAGACTTTTTGGAATTCGAGGACACGAGTACGGTCAAGACCCTAGGTATTCGATGGAACGCGCATGCGGATTATTTTTACTTCACGGCAAAACCAATTGAAAATCGGGATATGTTAACGAAAAGGACAATACTTTCTGCAATCGCTAAACTTTTCGATCCCCTAGGTTGGCTCGCCCCAGTCGTCATTGTTGCAAAAATCATTATGCAAGACATTTGGCTAGAGGGGACTGACTGGGACGAACCAGTGTCGGCAGGAACCCTAGACCGATGGCATAATTTTATGCAGGAATACCCCTCCATTAACGGAATTTGTATCCCACGTTGGGTGTATTTTACGCCAACCAACGACGTTGAAATACACGGCTTTTGCGACGCCTCGGAAAAAGCTTACGCCGCGACAGTCTTTTTACGAGCAAAGATAAAGGATGAGGTCTACGTTAACTTATTAATAGCAAAAACAAGAGTAGCACCCGTTAAAACAGTTTCCTTACCCCGATGAGAGCTATGCGGTGCAGTGTTGCTGGCCGAAACCATCGAAGCAGTGCGTGAAAATCTGCATTTAGAAAATTTCAATCTACACCTATGGACAGACTCCACGATTGTTTTGGCGTGGATAAGAAAACCCCCTTGTTCTTGGTCAACCTTTGTCGCTCATCGAGTAACGAAAATAGTAGAAAAGGTAGGAAACAAATCCTGGCACCACGTAGAATCCGCATCCAATCCTGCAGACCTGGCTAGCCGAGGACTATCAGCGAAGGAGTTAGTCAATAACTCTTTGTGGTGGCAGGGACCTTCTTGGTTACAAGAAGAGAAGACAGAATGGCCAATACAAGAAAAGGACTATCGGACTAACATAGAGGAAAAACGGGTGCAGGTTCATACAACTTCAAAAATAAAAGAGAAAGACGACCTCCTCGAACGGTTTTCCAATTTGTCCAGGGTCTTGAGGGTCATATCGTATGTTCGAAGATTTATCCAAAATCTTCCTTTAAAGCGGCATCGCACTTCATTTCACCCGATGAAATCCAGGCCACGACAAGTCAGTTAATAGCTTTCTACCAACGAAGGCACTATTCGGAGGAACTTTCGAGTTTAAATTCCGGGAAGCTCATCGGTTCAAAGAGTGAAATCCTCCCTCTTACCCCCCTTGTCGATGAAAAGGGCATATTGAGGGTGGGCGGTCGTCTTTCAGGGGCCAAGGATCTTCCCTACAGTGAACGGCACCCGATTATTCTGCCGTATGACTGCCGGCTTACACGACTTCTTGTCCAGTTCATCCATAAAGACACCCTGCACGGGGAGAACCAACTTATGTTTCGTCGCCTACGCACACAATATTGGATCCCTAGGGTCAAAAATATGATCCGATCGGTCATACACAATTGCAAAACGTGCACAATATTCCGCAAGCGGACCCAAACCCAACTTATGGGAGATCTACCTTCAGAACGAACCACCTTCGCCCGGTCTTTCACCAATGCGGGGGTAGATTTTGCCGGACCATTTGACATCAAATCTTATAGCGGAAGAGGATGCCGCATGTCAAAGGGTTACGTCTGCCTCTTTATTTGCTTTGCAACCAAAGCGATTCACTTGGAAGCCACTAGTAACCTCAGTACTGCCGCATTCCTGGCAGCTTTCGATAGGTTTGTCGCTCGGCGAGGATGTCCAAAGAACATCTACTCCGACAACGGAACCAACTTTGTCGGAGCCTCCAGAGCTCTCCGCTCAGAACTCAAAGCTTTCCTGGCGGACGCTCGCAACCAAACTTTATCCAAGTACAGTCACCAAAACCTGACATGGCATTTCATACCACCAGGAGCTCCTCACATGGGCGGACTATGGGAGGCAGGGGTCAAGAGCTTCAAGAACCACTTCAAGAAGATCGCTTTGGATCACAAATTTACCCTTGAAGAGTTCAGCACACTACTTTGTCGAATCGAGTCCTGTCTCAATTCTCGACCGTTAAGCCCCTCCTCCAACGAGCCGTCCAACTTGGAGCCACTTACTCCAGGCCATTTCCTCGTGGGAGGGCACCTGTTAGCTCCACCGGAGATCGACGTCAGCGAGAATCGCGCATCACTCGTCAATCGATGGGAAAAACTTAAGGCGCTGTGTCAAACCTTCTGCAAACGGTGGAAAACGGAGTATCTCACCGAATTGCAGAAGCGCGTTAAGTGGAAGCATCCACAATCAAACCTTAAACAGGGAGACCTAGTCGTCATTAAGGAGGATAATCTGCCCCCCAACGAATGGAGACTAGGTCGGATAGCCAATCTTCATTATGGCCCCGATGGCCGAGTTCGAGTCGTCGAACTGGATACGGCAAGGGGACAAACCACCAGACCAATCACGAAATTGGTCCTACTACCACCCTCCAGTGAGGGTGAGGGAGACTTGTAACTCCCACCCGTTATAACAACCCGCTTAACCCAGCTTTCGTTCACCCCAAACGAGGCCAACAACCCGCTTAACCCAGCTCTCGTTCACCCCAAACGAGGCCAACAACCCGCTTAACCCAGCTCTCGTTCACCCCAAACGAGGCCAACAACCCGCTTAACCCAGCTCTCGCTCACCCCGAACGAGGCCAACAGAACCCTACCGCAGATCTACTATCTGCCACAGAACCTATACGCCCTCGGCCAAAGGCACGAGGCCAACAGAGTTTAATATAAAAAGCATTCAGTTTACGAATAGCTGACAAGTACCGAACTGCATAATTGCTTCGAATATTTCTTAATTTTATGATGAATTTACTAACTATACCATGATCTATTAGTTACATCTCAAAAGGGCGGACATCTACCTTCTCTTTCGTGAGCACTCGTATCTAGTCATATAACAAGGGCAGGAACGCAAAGGCGCCAAATATAAGGCTGATTCATTGGGGAAGCAAAACGGTGTCACATCGGATATACATAGTTACAAAGCGTTGCACTAGCTTAAATAGCAGCGGCGAGACGATGTGTAGCTATGCCGAGCTAAATAATTTAAGGCCAAGTTTCAACACGGTAATGTATGCACATTGAGTTAGTCGTTAGCCAACGTTTCTCGCACCGTACCTACAGATTGCCTCTTTCAGCTTTGAAAATTTTGTGGGCCAAAATCCAAGAAAATCATTGCTCTGGGTTACATGCATAAAGTTTCGTGTTTTAGGAGCCAGAAATTTTTTTCATTTAATACTCACCCTGAGTCCCCCTGTCCAGGCTATATGCTTGCTCTAAAGAGAAATCGGTTCTGTTCTCCATGAGAAAGGCAGCACAATCTACAACATCGCTTTTCTATTGACGTATTAAAGCCGCTCGCAACATCCCACCAACATTGTTAACGGTTATGAGCGTTTTGCCGACATAGCAAAACGTGATTAAATGCTCAAAAGTGTCGCTGTCGCTCTTTACGTAAAGAGAACCCGTATGCCAAAGCGTCAGCCTAAGTAGTAAGTAAAAAAAAATAAAAAATTTTTTTTGCATTTACTATGGTTGTAGCTAATGGTTTTTCGCAAAACCTACCTTGTCGAGTGGCGGAATCAATTTGCTGGTAGCCACCATTGAAGCAATCGCGGTTCGACGACTCCAACTCGGTTATCAGTTTCCACGACTACGTAAAGCATGATGAAGTACTGAACGAATGTCGGTTATGTCGATGGGCTCCCCCAACAAACAAGGCATCGCGTGCTGCAGTCCCATTACCCGATTTTGCGTATTATGTTAATAACGAGAGACGAAGTTTAACTGGGTTTTTAAAAATTAAAAAGTACTCGAGCCGGAGCATTGATCTGATCGTAAAATGCAATTTGGCCAATTGTCATTAGAACACCCCTTCCAGTGGCTATTGTAGCACCAGAAAATAAACGCGCAAAACCTTCATGCCGATAAACTTTGATTAAACCATCAAAAGCATTTTTATAGTTCCTGCGTTGCTCGGGTGGTAATTTAACATCATTTTGCATACGAACCTTCACCATATCAGCTGGTGTGCCAACAATACCGCCTGCGGTGCCTGCTAAACCAGCTAAGGTGATTTTACCAAGGAATATATCGGTATTGGTTTGTTTCTTGCCTGCTTCATATATGCCGAAACGAGTCATCGAGTACGTCATCTGACGTAGGATGGATGCAGATAAGCCATTGTACAAGGCTATGACACCTTGTTCTCGTACCACTTTTGCAATCAACTGTAAAACAGATAATTTGCCTTGCTGTCTGTAACGTAATTTTAACTAAATCTAGTGGATGTGTACAACAAGCAGCGCCAGCGCTAGCAATACCACCAAAATACCATCGACCTTGACGCTGTGTATTTATACTGGACATGGTGTTGGTATGAAGAGTTTATAATTAACTATTAAAAAGACAGATTCTGGGTGGGTTTGGGCAAGACTTGTGCTTTTGCAAAACAGATTAACGTTGTACTTTTTGTTGTTGAGTATTTTGCTCCAACATAATCCATGCTCGCTTGCCAAATATCTGTATTACAAAACTATTATATTGGTACTGAACCTATCCAGCGCATATCACAAAAAAAAAAAAAAAACAACTTCTCATAGGCCATTGTAAGTACACGATTTTCACGTATCGTTTTCATATTGCGGATGTTTGCGTACTCTTCGCCCAAGAACAGTTTTTGAAAGTTCAAACTTTTGTGCGGCTTTTCGCACTCATACCTTCTATGACTGCTTGTAGCGCATAATATAACGAATCTACAGGTGTATTGGTTACCGGTGCACAAGCAACAGCAGCACCAGCAGCATTTAAGGGTTCATAAGTGTCATCAGTCTTTACTGCTGAAATTGGATCAGCAGTGGGATCAAGTGCGTTATACAAGGATTGGTGATGGTGGTGCTGCTGTTGCAGTTTTTCAATTTCTGTTGTTCCAATTGCCGATTTATATGGACTTCTTTCAGTTTGGGTGTCTTTAGACGTAAGCCATGTTTTTTAAAGAAGTAATGAGCTGAAACGAAACAAAAGAATAAAAAATTAGTCAATTTATAAAATTATCAAAAAATGGAACGATACTCATACTTACCCATCACCAGTTTTCTTCATAGTGAAAATTCATTCAAAATGTCTCTATACTCATTTCCATGAATGAATGACATTTTGAATGAACGAAACAAAGTTGCCACTCGGTTCTCACGCAGTAAGCACTTTACGCGCAATCCAAAGAGTATCACAACTCGGATCCGCGGGATCCAACAAACTCGAGTGTTAGTAACCGAACAAAAAATCAACTAACGAAAACCCTGAAGATACAGACTGGTTTCACTGAAAACACACGCGCCAGGTTGTATTTCGATAGTTTTTTTTTAAATCCGGCCGTCTTTTTCTTCTTTATTTTTGTTGAGAAAAGGTTGTAGTTTGACAATTTGGTGCACAGAAACACAATTAAAACCAACTTTCTTGTGAAAACAAAAGGTGAAACCACTCGAGACCGAAATAATTCTCGCGGTCTATTTGCATCGTTTTCATTGTTAAAAAGGGTAGTGCAAAATTAAAATGTAAAACATAAACAAAAACATGGCACACAATGGTGGTCTCGCTTTCATGACAGAAATTGCTTTGTTTGTGTATTGAAGTTTCGACAGACTTTCGTCAGTCCCTTTTTTGCTTGAAATCCCAGCAGGAATAAAGTAGTGTCATCTATGCTTTCGATGCTACAAACAATGGAGAAATTAAACTTTTTAGAACAGACTTTAAATTTAATGTCGCGTCAGGACTCAGACGCAAGCTGTCCCTAAATACTCTCATGACATGACCATTATGTATCAATACATTGCAATGGGCAGCACCGCACAGCGGTCTCATTCCAACGATTGGAAGAGTGAACAGCTGACAGCTTTACAAATTACCACACTCGTTAGTGTAGGCTATTCCCGCCAGGGTTGTGTTGGAATCAACAAACACACCACAATTTGTGATTCTCACACAACATGGCCCAAATCAACACAAAGAGTGTTCCCAGACAGCGAGTAAAGGCCTCTTTACATTTTTCGCACATTTATATGCAAGACGTCATTTGACTAGTCATTTTACCGGGATTCATAGGTTATATTCACAGCCACATTTGTATCGGCGTGGGTGAGTTTTGTGACCAAATTTTTGTAGGGCAACTACAAGGAGCCGTGAAAATACACGGGTAACTCGTGATACCATCTGCTACACAAATGTAGCGTATATTACCGCATATTGCCTGTATTAGGCAAACACCAAAAAATGACTGCTTTCAATATCAGAATTTCGTTATGATGAGGATATTTACCAAAATTAAAGATACCTTTAGGCGTATCTCAATAAAATTATATTAAATATAACAGTGGTTTCAACCACTACAAACCCATCATTACATCGACAGAATAACTTAATAAGATTATTCGTTCCACACAACCCTTTATCCCCAGTACGCCAACCCCAAGCTCGACCAATTAAGCCTCTACTCTCCGCCCATACGCCACCCAATTCCCTTAAAATGCAAAACAAATAATAACAAGTTCCCGTTCCAGAATGACGGGTTTCTCGGTCAAACGCACCAAGACGGAGCAACGCGTTGACTCCTTCACCGTCTCCTGCCGGTTGTGCCAGAAGAACCACGGCATACGACTATGCCCGCGGTACAGGGGAATGTCGGCAGAAGAACGCCTCCGGGCCGTCCTGATACACCGGCACTGCCCCAATTGCCTATCGCCGTTCCATCGGTTAGAGATATGTCCTAGCAACGACCGTTGCTACCGCTGCCGTGAACCACACCACACCACGCTTCACATGGAGGACGAGCAAGCACGGCCACGCCCGATCCCTGACGAAGAGCGCGACGACGACGAAAGCGACGAGGTGCTATCGATCAACATCACCGAGGACACACGATCGTGGGCCCAACAGGTGGAAGAGGAGGAGAAGGAGATGGAAGAGTTCACGAGAGGTGCAGCCGCCTTAGCCATCGCCCCAACGGCCAGTGGAGAAGCACGATCCTTCCGACCGCTGCTTCAGCATGAGAAGCAGAAAAGCAATCAGCGACACATGGAACACGGGGATGGCGCGGAGACCCGTCCTTTCCGCCCATCGCACCGCAATGCCAGTGGGCGCCGGGGCGGCGCGGAGCCGCGTCCGTTCCGCTCGACCCGACTCTCTACTGGCAGAGCGGCCCCGTATCCACCACGCAAGGAGGGTACCAACACCACCCTCGCGCGCCAAACAACAACCCCAGCCGGCTTCAGAAGTGGTCGACTCCGGGATAATTTAACGGCACCGACTATAACTCGAGCATTGATCGCCATCGCGCCGACAGCCATAGTCCGAATTGAGGCAGGAGGCCGTTTACACCTGGTCCGCGCCCTGTTAGACGCCTGCGCTCCCACCAGCATTATCGATGCCAATTTGTGCAAGGATCTACACCTGGAGCGTAACAATACCGCACATCTGTCGAGGTGCACCATCGTTCTTCGAGGAAAGTATGGGGTCGCGGGAAAGATCACGACCCAAGCCACCGTAATAGCAAACTATGCCAGGTTAAACCCCACGGCAAATCTGGACCCGTCGGTAGCGGCCCCATTCCAGTTCATGAAGCTGGCCGATCCGGCGTTTTACCGATCGTCGCCAGTGTTGCTCACTTTGGGCGCCGACGTCTACGCCAATATTATGGTCGGCGGCACACCCGCGTCGACTGTCGGCGGGCTCCTCATGGGGATTTCTATCTGTGCTGCATATCACTACATTTATATCACTTTATACACACTAAATCCTCGTCAGGATTTCTATTTGTGTTTATTTTCATATCACTGCATACACATTAAATCCTCGTCAGGATTTCTATCTGTGGCTTGCACAATCCTCGTGAGGATTTCTATAAGTGGTTCCTATCACCGGCCACATTACATACACGGCATAATTTACATTTGATTAAATTTTTGCTTAGCACTATTCACATAAGATTGCTATCTGTGTTAACACATTCAATCAGAATTCGTGTGTTCCTAAAGCTTTTACCTATACAGCGCAATCACAGCAAAAACGAAAACACTCTTATAATTTTTTGTTGTGGCTGCATTTACACCAAAGCCACTAAGTCGTTTACCTCCGAGCTCGACACCTTCAAAGAGACAAAATATTCAAATTAATAAAATCAATGGAGACTTATATTAGATTGGCTGATTCCATAGTGGAGTTTGAACAAGAGTTCAACTCCACCCCGGCCGAATCCCGGAACAAGCACACCCTTGCACTACTGCAAGAGGAGCTAAGGGCACTATGGAAGAAGACCAAGTCCACATATGAAAGTCTTCTCAGCAATTCTGAACTGTCCAAAGACGAGCTCAGCTCATTAAGAAAGAAAAATAAAAGTTGCTTTGCATGCTACCTGCAATGCATGTCTGCTGTGGCGGCTGAAGCCGAAGCTATCACCCCACAGCCGGCGAAAGATGAAGCAAAGGAGGAAGACTCCTCGCGCCGTGGACATAAAATGCGGCTGCCGCCTTGTGACACCGATGTATTTAAAGGCGACTACCTCTCCTGGCCAGCTTTTCGAGATATGTTCACGGCGATATACATCCACAATACTGATCTGAAAGATGTCGAGAAATTATATTATCTAAAACAAAAAACTCAAGGCGAGGCAAAAGAAATAGTGGGCAGGTGCTCATTAACAAACGAGGGTTTTGCAACCGCCTGGAAAAATCTAAGCGACAGGTACGAAAATAAACATATCCTCGTCAACACACAATTAAAACTTTTATTTAATCTGACGGCAGTCGAACAGGAGTGTGGAACCTCCATCAAAAAATTGCAACGGGAGATAAACAATTGCATTTCTGCATTACAATGTCATAATATTGACATCACAAATTGGGATGCAATTATAACCTACCTATGCTCCACAAAACTCCCTGAATCTACGTTGGCTCTTTGGGAACAGACCGTAGAACGAAAAACAGATATCCCAAAATGGGAGGATATGGACAAATTCCTGTCCAATCGCTTCCAGACATTAGAGACGGTTTCTGATCTTAGAGGTAACAAAACCACAAAAGCACCCAAAAGTCAAAATTCAAACTCTCGGGAAAATTCTACGAAACTTGGGGTTTACCAAGCCAGCGTACCCAAATCAGCCTGTAAGATGTGCAACAGTACAGAGCACAAATTACGAAATTGCCAAAAATTTCGTAGGTTGTCCACGTCAGGAAAAATTGAATTTATCAAAAACAATAGTTACTGTCTGAATTGTCTGTCGGGTGGACACACCGTGACACGCTGCACTAGCCAATTTAATTGCAGCACATGCCACGCGAGGCACAACACCTTGCTCCATCTTCCGACAGCACAACCAAAGACAACTCCACAGAGGTGGACTCAAAACGCCACCGACAACACACCTTCAACCTCACAGCAGGCTAGGGCAAGGATGGCGTCTGAAAAAAGACAAGATAATGCTAATAACGTCTCTTCGTGTCATGCTAACACCACTAAAGGGGTGTTACTAGGAACAGCACGTGTTAATATACACTATAATGGAGTGAAATTTTCCGCCAGAGCGCTGATAGACTCTGGGTCCGAATGCTCTTTCATAACAGAAAGACTAAAAAAGCGAATAAACCTTCCATCCAAACGTCTGCATGTGCAAGTGTCAGGAATAAATAATACCCCATCTGCACAGGTAAAGGAATCATGTGTGATTACGTTAGGTTCGCTCACAGACCCCTTAGTGAGCATCGATACAGTGGTCCTAGTCCTGCCCCAATTAACAGGGGACCTTCCGACTTGCCAAGTGAGCGCAACGACTCGGCAATCGTTCCCTGATCTGATTCTGGCGGATAAAAGGTTCTTCATTAATGAACCAGTCGATCTAATACTTGGAGGCGACATTTATCCCCAGATAATACTGAACGGTATAAGGAAGAACGTTCTAAATACGCTTCTCACCCATGAAACCGTCTTCGGTTGGATTCTAACTGGCCGTGCAAAAGTACCTCACCCAACTAATACACGGGTATCTTTTTTTAATGAAATCAGCCTAGACAAGCAACTAACCGCTTTCTGGGAACTTGAAAACGTACCTAAGAAAAGGGCACTTAACGAAGATAATGCCTATTGCGAGGAACTTTTCAGACTTACAACAGAAAGAAATTCCGATGGCAAATATACTGTCGCCCTTCCTTTTAAACAGGATTTTCCCAACAACATCTCCTTAGGGCCTTCCCTAAACGGCGTCTGCTCCCAATTCTACCGGAATGAGACGCGCCTAGCCAAGACACCGGCCCTACAGACAGAGTACAATAGGGTACTAGCGGAATATGAGACATTGGGACATATGTCAAAAGTTCCAAAGATCATACCACCCCACGTGACCGATTGCTACTTCTTACCCCATCATGCGGTTATAAAATAGGAAAGCACCACGACCAAAGTTCGTGTGGTGTTCAACGCTTCGTGTCCCACATCCAATGGCACAAGCCTAAACGACGTACTTTATACAGGCCCAGTGCTTCAGGCCGACTTAACGATTCTACTCCTGCGATGGAGATTCTTTAAATATGTTTTTAATAGCGACATCGAAAAGATGTACCGGCAGATATTGGTAAAGCCGAACCAAACACAATTCCAGAGAATAGTTTTTCGCAACAATCCTAGTGACCTATCAGCGTCTACGAATTAAAGACAGTCACCTTTGGAGTCAATTGTGCTCCTTATCTGGCGATAAGGACACTGCACCAACTAGCAGACGACGTTGAAACTTCATTACCCATTGCCGCAGATATCTTACGGACAGGTATGTACGTCGATGACGTTCTAGCCGGGGGACATAGCATCGAATCTACACTCAAAGCTCGCGATGAAATCACAGATGCATTACAGTCCGCTGGTTTTTCCCTCCGCAAATGGACGTCAAATTGCTCAAGAATACTTAAAGGAATACCCAAACCTCATCTGCTCAACGAAGACTTTTTGGAATTCGAGGACACGAGTACGGTCAAGACCCTAGGTATTCGATGGAACGCGCATGCGGATTATTTTTACTTCACGGCAAAACCAATTGAAAATCGGGATATGTTAACGAAAAGGACAATACTTTCTGCAATCGCTAAACTTTTCGATCCCCTAGGTTGGCTCGCCCCAGTCGTCATTGTTGCAAAAATCATTATGCAAGACATTTGGCTAGAGGGGACTGACTGGGACGAACCAGTGTCGGCAGGAACCCTAGACCGATGGCATAATTTTATGCAGGAATACCCCTCCATTAACGGAATTTGTATCCCACGTTGGGTGTATTTTACGCCAACCAACGACGTTGAAATACACGGCTTTTGCGACGCCTCGGAAAAAGCTTACGCCGCGACAGTCTTTTTACGAGCAAAGATAAAGGATGAGGTCTACGTTAACTTATTAATAGCAAAAACAAGAGTAGCACCCGTTAAAACAGTTTCCTTACCCCGATTAGAGCTATGCGGTGCAGTGTTGCTGGCCGAAACCATCGAAGCAGTGCGTGAAAATCTGCATTTAGAAAATTTCAATCTACACCTATGGACAGACTCCACGATTGTTTTGGCGTGGATAAGAAAACCCCCTTGTTCTTGGTCAACCTTTGTCGCTCATCGAGTAACGAAAATAGTAGAAAAGGTAGGAAACAAATCCTGGCACCACGTAGAATCCGCATCCAATCCTGCAGACCTGGCTAGCCGAGGACTATCAGCGAAGGAGTTAGTCAATAACTCTTTGTGGTGGCAGGGACCTTCTTGGTTACAAGAAGAGAAGACAGAATGGCCAATACAAGAAAAGGACTATCGGACTAACATAGAGGAAAAACGGGTGCAGGTTCATACAACTTCAAAAATAAAAGAGAAAGACGACCTCCTCGAACGGTTTTCCAATTTGTCCAGGGCCTTGAGGGTCATATCGTATGTTCGAAGATTTATCCAAAGAACCAATCCTAAGACAAAATCTTCCTTTAAAGCGGCATCGCACTTCATTTCACCCGATGAAATCCAGGCCACGACAAGTCAGTTAATAGCTTTCTACCAACGAAGGCACTATTCGGAGGAACTTTCGAGTTTAAATTCCGGGAAGCTCATCGGTTCAAAGAGTGAAATCCTCCCTCTTACCCCCCTTGTCGATGAAAAGGGCATATTGAGGGTGGGCGGTCGTCTTTCAGGGGCCAAGGATCTTCCCTACAGTGAACGGCACCCGATTATTCTGCCGTATGACTGCCGGCTCACACGACTTCTTGTCCAGTTCATCCATAAAGACACCCTGCACGGGGAGAACCAACTTATGTTTCGTCGCCTACGCACACAATATTGGATCCCTAGGGTCAAAAATATGATCCGATCGGTCATACACAATTGCAAAACGTGCACAATATTCCGCAAGCGGACCCAAACCCAACTTATGGGAGATCTACCTTCAGAACGAACCACCTTCGCCCGGTCTTTCACCAATGCGGGGGTAGATTTTGCCGGACCATTTGACATCAAATCTTATAGCGGAAGAGGATGCCGCATGTCAAAGGGTTACGTCTGCCTCTTTATTTGCTTTGCAACCAAAGCGATTCACTTGGAAGCCACTAGTAACCTCAGTACTGCCGCATTCCTGGCAGCTTTCGATAGGTTTGTCGCTCGGCGAGGATGTCCAAAGAACATCTACTCCGACAACGGAACCAACTTTGTCGGAGCCTCCAGAGCTCTCCGCTCAGAACTCAAAGCTTTCCTGGCGGACGCTCGCAACCAAACTTTATCCAAGTACAGTCACCAAAACCTGACATGGCATTTCATACCACCAGGAGCTCCTCACATGGGCGGACTATGGGAGGCAGGGGTCAAGAGCTTCAAGAACCACTTCAAGAAGATCGCTTTGGATCACAAATTTACCCTTGAAGAGTTCAGCACACTACTTTGTCGAATCGAGTCCTGTCTCAATTCTCGACCGTTAAGCCCCTCCTACAACGAGCCGTCCAACTTGGAGCCACTTACTCCAGGCCATTTCCTCGTGGGAGGGCATCTGTTAGCTCCACCGGAGATCGACGTCAGCGAGAATCGCGCATCACTCGTCAATCGATGGGAAAAACTTAAGGCGCTGTATCAAACCTTCTGCAAACGGTGGAAAACGGAGTATCTCACCGAATTGCAGAAGCGCGTTAAGTGGAAGCATCCACAATCAAACCTTAAACAGGGAGACCTAGTCGTCATTAAGGAGGATAATCTGCCCCCCAACGAATGGAGACTAGGTCGGATAGCCAATCTTCATTATGGCCCCGATGGCCGAGTTCGAGTCGTCGAACTGGATACGGCAAGGGGACAAACCACCAGACCAATCACGAAATTGGTCCTACTACCACCCTCCAGTGAGGGTGAGGGAGACTTGTAACTCCCACCCGTTATAACAACCCGCTTAACCCAGCTTTCGTTCACCCCAAACGAGGCCAACAACCCGCTTAACCCAGCTCTCGTTCACCCCAAACGAGGCCAACAACCCGCTTAACCCAGCTCTCGTTCACCCCAAACGAGGCCAACAACCCGCTTAACCCAGCTCTCGCTCACCCCGAACGAGGCCAACAGAACCCTACCGCAGATCTACTATCTGCCACAGAACCTATACGCCCTCGGCCAAAGGCACGAGGCCAACAGAGTTTAATATAAAAAGCATTCAGTTTACGAATAGCTGACAAGTACCGAACTGCATAATTGCTTCGAATATTTCTTAATTTTATGATGAATTTACTAACTATACCATGATCTATTAGTTACATCTCAAAAGGGCGGACATCCACCTTCTCTTTCGTGAGCACTCGTATCTAGTCATATAACAAGGGCAGGAACGCAAAGGCGCCAAATATAAGGCTGATTCATTGGGGAAGCAAAACGGTGTCACATCGGATATACATAGTTACAAAGCGTTGCACTAGCTTAAATAGCAGCGGCGAGACGATGTGTAGCTATGCCGAGCTAAATAATTTAAGGCCAAGTTTCAACACGGTAATGTATGCACATTGAGTTAGCCGTTAGCCAACGTTTCTCGCACCGTACCTACAGATTGCCTCTTTCAGCTTTGAAAATTTTGTGGGCCAAAATCCAAGAAAATCATTGCTCTGGGTTACATGCATAAAGTTTCGTGTTTTAGGAGCCAGAAATTTTTTTCATTTAATACTCACCCTGAGTCCCCCTGTCCAGGCTATATGCTTGCTCTAAAGAGAAATCGGTTCTGTTCTCCATGAGAAAGGCAGCACAATCTACAACATCGCTTTTCTATTGACGTATTAAAGCCGCTCGCAACATCCCACCAACATTGTTAACGGTTATGAGCGTTTTGCCGACATAGCAAAACGTGATTAAATGCTCAAAAGTGTCGCTGTCGCTCTTTACGTAAAGAGAACCCGTATGCCAAAGCGTCAGCCTAAGTAGTAAGTAAAAAAAAATAAAAAATTTTTTTTGCATTTACTATGGTTGTAGCTAATGGTTTTTCGCAAAACCTACCTTGTCGAGTGGCGGAATCAATTTGCTGGTAGCCACCATTGAAGCAATCGCGGTTCGACGACTCCAACTCGGTTATCAGTTTCCACGACTACGTAAAGCATGATGAAGTACTGAACGAATGTCGGTTATGTCGATGGGCTCCCCCAACAAACAAGGCATCGCGTGCTGCAGTCCCATTACCCGATTTTGCGTATTATGTTAATAACGAGAGACGAAGTTTAACTGGGTTTTTAAAAATTAAAAAGTACTCGAGCCGGAGCATTGATCTGATCGTAAAATGCAATTTGGCCAATTGTCATTAGAACACCCCTTCCAGTGGCTATTGTAGCACCAGAAAATAAACGCGCAAAACCTTCATGCCGATAAACTTTGATTAAACCATCAAAAGCATTTTTATAGTTCCTGCGTTGCTCGGGTGGTAATTTAACATCATTTTGCATACGAACCTTCACCATATCAGCTGGTGTGCCAACAATACCGCCTGCGGTGCCTGCGGTGCCTGCTAAACCAGCTAAGGTGATTTTACCAAGGAATATATCGGTATTGATTTGTTTCTTGCCTGCTTCATATATGCCGAAACGAGTCATCGAGTACGTCATCTGACGTAGGATGGATGCAGATAAGCCATTGTACAAGGCTATGACACCTTGTTCTCGTACCACTTTTGCAATCAACTGTAAAACAGATAATTTTCCTTGCTGTCTGTAACGTAATTTTAACTAAATCTAGTGGATGTGTACAACAAGCAGCGCCAGCGCTAGCAATACCACCAAAATACCATCGACCTTGACGCTGTGTATTTATACTGGACATGGTGTTGGTATGAAGAGTTTATAATTAACTATTAAAAAGACAGATTCTGGGTGGGTTTGGGCAAGACTTGTGCTTTTGCAAAACAGATTAACGTTGTACTTTTTGTTGTTGAGTATTTTGCTCCAACATAATCCATGCTCGCTTGCCAAATATCTGTATTACAAAACTATTATATTGGTACTGAACCTATCCAGCGCATATCACAAAAAAAAAAAAAACAACTTCTCATAGGCCATTGTAAGTACACGATTTTCACGTATCGTTTTCATATTGTGGATGTTTGCGTACTCTTCGCCCAAGAACAGTTTTTGAAAGTTCAAACTTTTGTGCGGCTTTTCGCACTCATACCTTCTATGACTGCTTGTAGCGCATAATATAACGAATCTACAGGTGTATTGGTTACCGGTGCACAAGCAACAGCAGCACCAGCAGCATTCAAGGGTTCATAAGTGTCATCAGTCTTTACTGCTGAAATTGGATCAGCAGTGGGATCAAGTGCGTTATACAAGGATTGGTGATGGTGGTGCTGCTGTTGCAGTTTTTCAATTTCTGTTGTTCCAATTGACGATTTATATGGACTTCTTTCAGTTTGGGTGTCTTTAGACGTAAGCCATGTTTTTTAAAGAAGTAATGAGCTGAAACGAAACAAAAGAATAAAAAATTAGTCAATTTATAAAATTATCAAAAAATGGAACGATACTCATACTTACCCATCACCAGTTTTCTTCATAGTGAAAATTCATTCAAAATGTCTCTATACTCATTTCCATGAATGAATGACATTTTGAATGAACGAAACAAAGTTGCCACTCAGTTCTCACGCAGTAAGCACTTTACGCGCAATCCAAAGAGTATCACAACTCGGATCCGCGGGATCCAACAAACTCGAGTGTTAGTAACCGAACAAAAAATCAACTAACGAAAACCCTGAAGATACAGACTGGTTTCACTGAAAACACACGCGCCAGGTTGTATTTCGATAGCTTTTTTTTTAGATCCGGCTCGAAGGACCAATGTTTTGCGTGGCAGTGGAGACCCAGGAAGTCGGGCGGGTGCGCCGCAAATAAAAGAAAAGAAAAGACCGAGTTAGTATCACACAATAACAATTTTATTCACTATATTAAAAGGGACACTCTTTGCTTTGTTTATTGCAAGGGGTTTAACAAATTCAAATTAATTCAAATCCACAGGGCATGTGCACATTTAAATTTAGGCAAGTGATTAATTGGAAATCTAGATTCAATAACAATCGCAAATATTAAATTGTAAAAATATATAACCCCACAAAGCGGAGAATTAATTACAGCACACTTTACTATGCACTTGGCAAATTCACATGTAGGACAATTAGTTATCTCAAATATTATTTATAATGAGAATCGCAACTGAGAAAAAAATGAAAAATGGTTGGTTTGGATAACTCACCTTGGGCTAGCTGCTGGCTCGTAAACGTTCCAAAATAGAAAAAAAGTTCAAAACCGCGAACAAGTCCGCGGCACCTGCCGATAGCTAACTTTCGTTGAGTTTTTCCCCTTCAAAGCTAGCTCTCGGCTGGTGTTAGCCGTTACCGGTAATAATAATAAATAAATAACTAATGTACGTGTTAGGGTGGTCCGAAATTGTGCGACCCGTCCTTTCCGCCTATCGCACCGCAATGCCAGTGGGCGCCGGGGCGGCGCGGAGCCGCGTCCGTTCCGCTCGACCCGACTCTCTACTGGCAGAGCGGCCCCGTATCCACCACGCAAGGAGGGTACCAACACCACCCTCGCGCGCCAAACAACAACCCCAGCCGGCTTCAGAAGTGGTCGACTCCGGGATAATTTAACGGCACCGACTATAACTCGAGCATTGATCGCCATCGCGCCGACAGCCATAGTCAGAATTGAGGCAGGAGGCCGTTTACACCTGGTCCGCGCCCTGTTAGACGCCTGCGCTCCCACCAGCATTATCGATGCCAATTTGTGCAAGGATCTACACCTGGAGCGTAACAATACCGCACATCTGTCGAGGTGCACCATCGTTCTTCGAGGAAAGTATGGGGTCGCGGGAAAGATCACGACCCAAGCCACCGTAATAGCAAACTATGCCAGGTTAAACCCCACGGCAAATCTGGACCCGTCGGTAGCGGCCCCATTCCAGTTCATGAAGCTGGCCGATCCGGCGTTTTACCGATCATCGCCAGTGTTGCTCACTTTGGGCGCCGACGTCTACCCAATATTATGGTCGGCGGCACACCCGCGTCGACTGTCGGCGGGCTCCTCACCCAAGCCACAATATTCGGCCTCGTCGTGTCCGGAGCCCACCCACTATAAAACCGTAAACTATACCACAAGGTGCATTTTAAACCAAGCAACCCCACGTACTTGAACACTAACGTTTTTCTCTTTTCATTCACAGTTCAGCGAGGCTGCATTACTGCGAGCATGGATGTCCGCCGGAGATCGTACTTACGATCCTACTATACATAACATACGTATCATATTTTTTAAATTTATTTAGTTTATCCCGCCTTGGGAAGGTTGCTGGCGTACTCACCGGGTTTCAAGTTGCTCGCCGCAAGGGGGCCGGCATGTTTAGGCCACCAGCCTAAATATTTCGGACCACCCTAACACGTACATTAGTTATTTATTTATTATTATTACCAGTAACGGCTAACACCAGCCGAGAGCTAGCTTTGAAGGGGAAAAACTCAACGAAAGTTAGCTATCGGCAGGTGCCGCGGACTTGTTCGCGGTTTTGAACTTTCTTTCTATTTTGGAACGTTTACGAGCCAGCAGCTAGCCCAAGGTGAGTTATCCAAACCAACCATTTTTCATTTTTTTTCTCAGTTGCGATTCTCATTATAAATAATATTTGAGATAACTAATTGTCCTACATGTGAATTTGCCAAGTGCATAGTAAAGTGTGCTGTAATTAATTCTCCGCTTTGTGGGGTTATATATTTTTACAATTTAATATTTGCGATTGTTATTGAATCTAGATTTCCAATTAATCACTTGCCTAAATTTAAATGTGCACATGCCCTGTGGATTTGAATTAATTTGAATTTGTTAAACCCCTTGCAATAAACAAAGCAAAGAGTGTCACTTTTAATATAGTGAATAAAATTGTTATTGTGTGATACTAACTCGGTCTTTTCTTTTCTTTTATTTGCGGCGCACCCGCCCGACTTCCTGGGTCTCCACTGCCACGCAAAACATCTTGTTTTAAAGGACCAATTTCTGCATTTATAAAATTCCGAAGTAATATCAACAAAATGGCACAAGCTATTAAGAAAATCATGCCTATGCTGGATCGCATTTTTATTAAACGCGTGGAAGCAGTTAGTACCACCTTTTTTTTGTAGTGTAATCGCTTTGAAAATCGTTTTTAGAATAATTCTTTATTTTAGCTTTTTTTGTGCCGTGTTAATCAGTGTTTCATACTTTGTATTTTTATAAAAATTATTGTAAAATAGTACACAAATAAAAAGCTTATTAAATGGTAAGTAAAGTACAACAATCTTTTTGTAGCGAATCTTAAGGCAGGCGACAGATTATTAACAAGTGGTACACCGCTTAATAGAAGCATCTTTAGTGATAAATATGTTGTAGGTGGTATGTTGAATGAAATCTTTACAAACTTGCTGCTCATTATTTGAAAGTAAATCGCTACCCAAAGGTTTATGTAGATGCTTCAATTCATCTATTTGAGCACGTAAACTACTGCTCATTGGTATTGTTGCTGTAGGTGATATTTGCGATTTCATATCAATAATATTATTGTTTTCCGGAAACAATAGTTGATAAAGTTGTGGTTTTTCGTTTACGACGACGTCGTTTATTTGGAGTTTTTATTATGACTGCGTTGGCTTTTGAGACGCTCTGTGTATATACTTTATGCCTTTGATAACTTTAGAATGTGAGCGATTTTTATCTCAAGCTTTTGACAATCGTGTTTTCCTTTGATTTAAATTTCGATGGCTACTTTTTTCCTTTGTTTGGAACGCGTCAACGTTGTCCAAGTTGCATGTGGTCGGCACCATTCCCTCCTTTTGACGGAGACAGGTACTGTTTATGCCTGCGGAGAGAATAAGTCAGGCCAATGTGGTATAGGTAACACCCAGCCGGTGGTAAGTATCCCAACCCCAATAAACTACCGTGGTCCGCCAATTATTCGTATATGTTGAGGAGCCGAGTTTGACATTAGAGGTAATTTGCATACATTTCGGTTACCCGAATACGGTCAATTGGGACATAACACAGATGCAAAGTATTTCGTCCATGCGAACAAATTATCTTGTCACTTTGAAACGTCTCCAAAATAAAGGAAAAATCGTACTTTATATTGCGAAAGGCAAGAAGGACATGTAATACCTATAGAGAATGTTCAAATTGTCGACTTCGCCTGCGGTAATAATCATACGGTCGCCACTGATTCTAAGAATCGTGTGTATAGTTGGGGATGTGGCAGCTTTGGGCGCCTTGGTCAAGCAGAGCCTACGGACGAGATGGTACCTCGTTTAATAAAATTTTTCGACATGCAAGGACGTGATGAACGTAATGTATATTGTGGCGCAACCTTTAGTCTTGTCCTCAACGAGCTTGGCGTACTCTTTCTATTTGGGCAAAATAAGAAGACGGGAGAAGCAAATATGTACCCAGAACCTGTTCAGGACTTATCTGGGTGGAACATTACTGATGTCGGATGCGGAAACACTTCTATTATCCTATCAGCTGATGATACCTTACTAGCCTAGGGCGCTTCTCCTACCTATGTGGAATTGGGTATTGGCGAGTTCCCAAGGTCGTCCACTGTTCCTAAGGAAGTCCTCAAAATGGATAATATGAAAATACCTCAGGTCGCTATGGGTTATTCTCATGCTATATTACTAGTAGATACTGCTCACGAGTCAACTAAACACAAATATGATAAGTTACTAGAATATACTATCGGTGACTGAGTAATGCAGTTGCAAAAACGTATTTATTTAAAGCTTATCCAGCATTTATTAAACATATTCAGGGTGGCGTAGAAAAATAAATAGACAGTGACGGCGAAAGGTCTACGTAACGCCTGGATTGAAAGGCTAATAATTTCTCCTAAAACTTGCTAGTGATTGGATCTTCACGAACAATAGTTTCCATTGTTCATTGGTTATACCAACCGTCCAGGTTTCCTTTTGCCCCTGGGGAATTTTGTCCTTTTGAAATAAGGTTAAAATAAAAAAAATGATTCGAAACTTTTTGTGCTCCACGCACGTGCGAAAGAACTTTTGTGAACTAAGTTATCAGCTTTTAAATTTTGGGGAAAAACTTTTTTTGTCAGCCATGAAAGTCTTAGAGGAGCATGTTGAAGATATGCCATTATCATGAGTAAAATTTTGGGAACGTGTTAGTTTGGCCCCCATTTTATTTGTTTGTATGAATGTGACTCCGCCAAATAGGAGGTGTGTGAATGGCTCCACTAAACATAGGAGCGTATAGTGCACTCATGCCAAACATAGGCAGTTGTATGAATGTGACTCCGCCAAATAGGAGGTGTGTGAATGGCTCCGCTAAACATAGGAGCGTACATTTCACTCATGCCCAAAGCAAGGCCATGGGCGCATGAAAACAAGTCTTGCGCCGAGGTGAATTAGTTAAGTTGTATATATAGATATGGCCTAACCCACGCGTTCCCATTTGAGCTCGTATTCACCTTTATCTAAACATTAGGCAATCTTAACCCAATGCCATCTGCAAAGGTGTACTACTGTTTAGATAAAATATAGGTTTGCAGACAGGAAATTCTCCTGTTGTATAATAATTTCATGGCTGATAGGAAAAGCTTTTAAACCTAGATCTATTTTAAAGAGCAATGCAATTCGCCAACCGCATCGTTGGTTTGAAATTGGTTCCTAAGCAGTGTTGCATGAAGGGTTTGTTGGTCTTGCATAATTTGTAATAGGATAATAAAAAATTGTAGACAAGCTTTAGATCCCTAATTCGGTGTCACACCCTGACTAGAAAAGAATTGGAATTAGGGAGAATTAGAAGTGGGATATTAAAGATCTCCGACCCTCTCCTCGCAAGGAGGAAGCAAGACCAACTTTGTGATTGGTCTCGTCGTGTGCCCTCTCGCGGTATCAAGCTCGACGACTCGAACTCGATTGTCGGCTCCATAATGGAGTTTGGTTATTCGTCCTAATCTCCATTAGTTCGGAGGTAAATTTTCCTCTTTTATGACTACCAGGTCCCCTTGTTTCAGATTGGCTTGTGGGTGTTTCCACTTGGTGCGTTTTTGCAATTCGGTGAGATATTCGGACTTCCACCGTTTGCAAAACGTTTGATGTAATGCCTTCAGCTTCTCCCAGCGGTTGACAAGTGAGGCACGATTCTCACTGACGTCAATCTCTGGTGGGGCTAGTAGATGACCGCCAATGAGGAAGTGTCCCGGAGTGAGTGGTTCCAACCTGGACGGGTCGTTGGAGGAGGGGCTCAGAGGTCTCGAGTTGAGACAAGACTCAACTCTGCAAAGAAGGGTACTGAACTCCTCCATAGTAAATTTGTAGTCCAACGCTATCTTTTTGAAGTGGTTTTTAAAACTTTTGACTCCAGCTTCCCACAGTCCGCCCATATGAGGGGCGGCTGCAGGTATGAAGTGCCATTGAAGGGTTTGGTGATAATACTTCGATAGGGTTTGGTTACGCGCATCGGCGGGGAAAGCCTTGAGTTCGGATCGAAGTGCTCGAGAGGCACCGACGAAGTTTGTTCCGTTGTCGGAGTATATGTTCTTCGGACATCCTCGCCTGGCGACAAACCGATCGAAAGCTGCTAAAAAGGCGGCGGTACTGAGGTCACTCGCGACTTCTAAATGAATCGCCTTGGTGGCAAAGCAGACAAAGAGGCAGACGTAACCCTTTGATATGCGGCATCCTCTTCCGCTATAAGATTTGATGTCAAACGGTCCGGCAAAATCTACCCCCGTATTGGTGAAAGCCCGGGAAAAGGTGGTTCGCTCTGAAGGTAGATCTCCCATCAGTTGGGTTTGGGTCCGTTTGCGGAATATGGTGCAGGTTTTGCAATTATGTATGACCGATCGGATCATATTTGTTACCCTAGGAATCCAATATTCTGTGCGTAGGCGACGAAACATCAGTTGGTTCTCACCATGCAGGGTATCTTTGTGGATGAACTGGACAAAAAGTCGTGTGAGCCGGCAGTCATATGGCAGAATTATCGGGTGCCGTTCACTGTAGGGAAGATCCTTGGCCCCTGAAAGACGACCGCCCACCCTCAATATGCCCTTTTCATCGACAAGGGGGTAAGAGGCAGGATCTCACTCTTTGATCCGATGAGTTTCCCGGATTTTAAACTCGAAAGTTCCTCCGAATAATGCTTCCGTTGGTAGAGAGTTATTAAACGATTTGTCGTGGCCTGAATTTCATTGGGTGAAATGAAGTACGATTCCGCTTTAAAGGAAGATTTTTTTTTAGTATTGTTTCTTTGCGAAAACCTTATAATATATGATATGACCCGCAAGGCTCTTGAAAGTTCTGAGAACCTTTCTAGGATATCCTCATTCCCACTTATTTTTGATGTGGTAAAGGCTTTTACGCGCTTTTGCTCAATATTTGTCTGATACTCCTTTTCTTGATTTGGCCACTTTGAATTGTCTTCTTGTAACCAAGAAGGTCCCTGCCACCACAAGGAGCTTGCGACTAGGTCTTTTGCTGACATCCCTCTGCTAGCCAAATCTGCTGGGTTTGATGCAGACTCTACGTGGTGCCAGGCACTGTTCCCTACCTTTTCTACGATTTTGGTTACTCGATGAGCAACAAACGTTGACCAAGAGCAGGGAGGTTTTTTAATCCACGCTGAAACAATCGTTGAGTCAGTCCATAGATGTGTATGGAATTTTCCCAAGTTCAGATTTTCGCACACGGATTCTAAAATTTCGGCTAACAAGACTGCTCCACACAGTTCTAATCTGGGTAGCGAAATTGTTTTTACGGGAGCTACTCTTGTTTTCGCAATTAGTAGGCTGACGTGGACCTCCTCATTAACCCTTGCCCTAAGAAATATTGTAGCTGCATAGGCTTTTTCGGATGCGTCGCAGAATCCATGTAATTCAACGTCCGCATTTAGTGTAAAATTTACCCATCTTGGTATCTGAATATTGTTAATATCCGGGTAGTCTTCCATAAAGGTTTGCCATTTATCTAGGGTACGCGTGGACACTGCCTCGTCCCAGTCCGTTCCTTCCAGCCAGATGTTTTGCATGATGATCTTGGCTACTATGATGACTGGCGCGAGCCATCCCAAAGGATCGAAGAGTTTGGGGATCGCTGAAAGTATTGCCCTTTTTGTCAGGGCCTCACGATTTTCGATAGGTTTTGCGGTAAAATAGAAATAATCCGAATGCGCGTTCCATCTGATGCCTAATGTTTTGACTGTACTCGCATCCTCGAATTCCAGAAAATCTTCTTTTAGCAAGTGGGATTTTGGGATTCCTTTCAGTATTCGGCTGCAGTTCGAAGTCCACTTTCGCAAAGAAAAACCTGCTGACCGTAGTACGTGGGTGACTTCCTCCCGAGCTTTAATTGTAGACTCGATGCTATGGCCTCCTGCTAGCACGTCATCGACGTACATGCTTGTACGCAGAATGCTGGCTGCTATGGGGGATGAAGTCTCTACATCATCTGCTAGTTGGTGCAGTGTCCTTATTGCCAAATACGGAGCACAGTTAACTCCAAACGTTACTGTCTTTAATTCATAGACGTTGATAGGATCCCCTGGATTATTGCGAAATACTATTCTTTGGAACTGGGTTTGGTTGGGCATTACCCATATTTGGCGATACATCTTCTCTATGTCGCCATTAAAGACATATTTGAAGAATCGCCAACGAAGGAGCAGAATTGTTAGGTCGGCCTGCAGTACGGGGCCGGTGTATAACACGTCATTCAAACTAGTGCCATTGACAGTGGGACACGATGCGTTAAAAACTACTCTTACTTTTGTAGTCGTGCTCTCCTCTTTTATTACCGCATGATGAGGCAAAAAATAGCAATTTGTTGCATGGGGAGGGATAATTGTGGGAACTTTTGTCATATGCCCTAGTGTTTCGTATTCCGCTAATACTCTGTTGTATTCAGTTTGCAGGGCTGGCGTTTTCGATAGACGCGTCTCGTTTCGGTAAAACTGAGAGCAAGCGCTTTTCAGAGAGGGCCCTAATGTGATGCTGTTTGGAAACCCCTGCTTGAATGGTAGGGCTACGATGTATTTCCCATCAGTATTCCTTTTTGTTGTCGCTTTGTAAAGTGCCTCGCAATAGACATTATCCTCAGTGAGGGACCTTTTCTTAGGGATATCTTCTAGTTCCCAAAAGGCAGTCAATTGTTTCTCGATGCTGATTTCATTAAAAAAAGATACTCGGTTATTAATTGGCTGAGTTGCTTCTGTGCGCCCGGTTAATATCCAACCGAAGACGGTTTCTTGGGCGAGAAGCATATTTAAGACGTTCTTCCGTATGCCGTCTAGAATTACTTGGGGATAAATGTCGCCTCCTAGGATTAGGTCCACTGGTTCGTTAACGAAGAACCTTTTATCCGCCAGAACAAGATCAGGGAACTCTTGGCGAGTCATTGCGTCAACTTGACATGTTGGAAGATCCCCTGTCAACTGAGGTAGGACCAGAACCACTGTATCAATGCATACTAAGGGGTCTATAAGGGAACCCAGTCTTATGGAGCAGGATTCATTCACTTGCGCAGACGGTGTATTATTAATGCCTGAAACTTGGACGTGCAATCGTTTCGATGGCAGATGTATTCTGTTTTTGAGTCTTTCTGTTATAAACGAACATTCAGACCCAGAGTCTATAAGTGCTCTCGCGGAGAAGTCCACTCCATTATAGTTTATTTTCACTCGTGCTGTGCCTAGTAATACCCCCTTCGTTGTATGAGCATGACAGGAAGAGACGCTATTAATATTTTCTTTCCTCTTTTCAGAGTCCATCCTTGCCCTTGCCTGTTGTGAAGTGGAGGGGATGTTATCATTGTTATGTTGGTTGATGTTGTTTTTGGATGAGCTGTCGGAAGGTGGAGCAAGGTGTTGTGCCTTGAGTGACATGAGTTGCAGTTGAATGGACTCGTGCATCTTGTCACTGTGTGCCCAGCCGACAAGCAGTTCAGACAACAGTTGATGCTTCTCAAATAAGCTATTTTGTCTGCCGTGGACAGCTTACGGAATTTGTGGCAGTTTCGTAATTTGTGCTCCTTACTGTTGCACATCTTACATGCCGTTTTTGGAACGCTGGCTTGGTAAACTCCAAGTTTTGTAGGCATTTCCTTTGAACTATTCGTATGAGTTTTGGGCGGCTTGGATGGTTTGCTACCCTTTATGTCAGACACAGTTTCTAGAGTCTGAAAACGGCTGGACAGGAATTTGTCCCTATCCTCCCATTTTGGGATGTCCGTTTTCTTCTCTACGGTTTGTTCCCATAGCCCCAAGGTGGATTCCGGGAGCTTTGTGGAACATAAGTATGTTATAATTGCATCCCAGTTTGTAATGTCGATTTGGTGACATTGAAGAGCCGATATGCAATTATTTATTTCGCGTTGTAATTTTTTTATTGCTGTTCCGCATTCGTATTCGACTGCCGTAAGATTAAACAAAAGCTTGAATTGCGTGTTCACTAGGACACGCTTATTCTCATACCTGTCTTTTAAGTTTTTCCAGGCTGTTTGAAACCCTTCATTCGTCAGGGAGCACCTTTCTACTATTTCTTTTGCTTCCCCTTGAGTTTTATGCCTTAGGTAGTAAATTTTTTCAACATCTTGCAGATCCTTGTTGAGAATATATAAGGCCGTGAACATATCTCTAAAAGCCGGCCAAGAAAGGTAATCACCTTTAAACACATCGGTATCGCAAGGGGGCAGCCGGATTTTATGTCCATGATTCGGATTGGTTTCCACTTTTGTGGCAGGGGCATTTGCAGGTGGTGCTAATTTTTCCACTTCAGCAGCGATCGTAGCCATGCATTTCATATAGCATGCGAAACAGCTTTTATTTTTCTGCTTAATGGATTGCAGGTCCTCTTTCGTAATATCTGTAGAGTTGAGGAGACCTTCATAAAGTGACTTTGTCTTCTTCCATAGTGCTTTCAGCTCCTCTTGCTGTATTGCAAGGGTGTGTTTGTTTTGTTCAGCGATTGGCTTCGCATTGAACTCCTGCTCAAACTCCACTATGGAGTCTGTCATTCTTATGTAGGTCTCCATTTTTTTTATTATTTTAAATATCTTGTCTCTTTTAAGGAACGAGAGCGGAAGTAATGACTCTTAGTATTGTGCTTGCAACGAAAGCGAAACTATAAGAATTGACACAGATAGAAATCTGTTTCAATATTTAATGTGTCTAATTATTTGTGTATTATTGTTGAAATTTTTAGAGTGACACAGATAGAAATTTGGATGCAAATTTAATGTGTCAAAATTGTTATTTGATGAAAAGGTGAAGTGGGCTAATTGTGCCAAACCAAATTAGTATTCCAAGAAAAAGGTATTGAATGCAATTCTGTACTCCTTCGACGATGAAAAACGTAATGAACTTATTTATTTTGATTTATTTTCCTGTTTGATACACAATTTTGAAAATAACTTTATTATGAACTGTAAGTAAATAGTGTCTCCTACCAGCCACTAGCCATCCAATGGTGTATATAAGTCGTAGTGGCTTGGATATTGTGTACAAGTGTATAAACTGAAGTGAATCTGTGACAAGTTTACAAAAAACATAACCAGGTGGAAATAAAGGTGTTGTGTACTTCTTATCGAAATTTCGAATGAAAAGAGACTATCCCTAAGCCTTATGTTGCACAGTGCAGTGGAGGTGAGGAGAGAAAAAAAAATTTTTTTTTTTTTTCACTGCCTGTCTGCCTTGAGCTGTGTCGGAGGACTCTTACCACTGGTGGGGGAGTCAACCGATAGTCAAAAGGCGATTGGTGTGTTTAAAAAACACGAAATTTCCACCTACTTCGGATTATAAACCTATCACGAGTTCACTTCTATACGTTCACGTATTGCAAAAAAAAAAAAAATGGTGGTGCATGAACTAATAGAACCAACGTACCTTGTGTCACTTAAGTGATGATGTGTTTTATGATATGTGTGTAGATGTGCGGACTGTATGAAGTGTTGACTGTATTATGCGATGACTATATGATGTGCGGAATGTATGAAGTGTTGACTGTATGTATGCGATGACTATATGATGTGCGGAATGTATGAAGTGTTGACTGTATGTATGCGATGACTATATGATGTGCGGACTGTATGATGTGATGACTGTATGATGCGATGATAATGTGATGTGATGACTGTGTATATACAATGCTCGCTATTACCACTCGTCGCTAATTAATGGCTGATCGCTGGTATTTCTTTTAAGTCTCACTTATTTTATTGCAAATTTCCACCGTCGATTATAATATTTTGTTGAAAAATGTTCACTTTAAATTTTAATGCGCTGGCTGAATATTGTGTTCACTTCGATTTTCCTGGCGCGATAGGACCAATGGTTACGTGTAATTCGGGGACGATGGGGATTCGCTCGCACGTAACACCAAAAAAGAAATGTAAAAGAAAAGGGACTAGTTAGTGACTTATTAAAAACCAACACTTTCACTAATCTAATTAACAACAACCTTTCTTTATTCAATAATTCAAGGTAAATGGAAAAATTAAATTACGAAGTATTTCGGAAATCACTTTAATTTAATGGTTTGGAATTCGCACTTGAAACAATGAATGCTTACCTTCGGTGTGGTTGCTGGAGCTCACTTGCTGATGTTCAAAAGAAAAGTGAAAGTGAAAAAAAAAGAAAGAGTCCATGGCACCCGCCGATTGCTAACTTTCGTCGAGTTTTCCCCTACTCAATTAGTTCTCGGCTGTGCAAGGACAGTTACCGGTAATGCTTAAGTATACGGGCCGTATTAGGGTGAACTAAAAGTTATTTTAAAAATATTTAGGCTGGTGGCCTAAACAATACAAATTGTTTACATCTAAATAAATGATATAATTTGATTCTTTATTACAGTCATAATCACTCATATATTTATTATTTGCTATTGAATATCGCTTACTGCACTGAACAATTCCTCCTCCAATACCCCGCTTTATAAAACTGTACATATTATTATCGGTTATTAGTTCTAAATTTATTTTTGTTGTCTTCAACATAGCATCCCAACATAAACCTGGGGTGGTATAATATTGACATAGATCTAAGTTATAGATATCTTTGCATACTTTTCTAAAATTTTCGAAAATGTCACATAATAGTAAGACATCTACTTTCAAATATAACAATAAATAATCCATCAAGTTTTCGCATTTGAATATATTCCACACTTTTTTAGCATGTTCGTAATCAGCTGCACTATACGATTCATTATTTAATTTGTTAAAGAAAAACAAGTAAGGACGGGACTGTCTTCGGCTGTGCCGAAGACTTCATACCTTTCATGAATGGAACTAAACAATAATTGTATCCCGTTCGTAATCTCCAAATAATCGGACGTATAAGATAAGAAATATATAGTGAACGGATGTTTTTAAGATAAATATAAAATAAAAACTAAGTAGGTACTTTGTGTGAGGATGCAAAGTTTCAGGTTTTTTGTGGTCTGCGTGTAAAAACTATGACTACGAATCACGTATTTCAACAATATATGACGTAAACGTAACTATTTGATGAAATTTGATGAATTTTGAAGGTTCTAGCCGTAAAAAAGGGGCAAAAATGACAGTTTATATAGGGTATACAATAAATATACCACCGATCACTATCATTTTTTCAGACAACAATATATGCTATATACGTAAGCATTTGGTGAAATTTGAAGCCTCTAGCTGTTAAAATCGGCAGAAATTGCACAAATTTTCTTATGTTGTTGTTGATGTTGTAGCAGTGCTTCGCCCCACCTAACAGCCGCGACTGATCACAAATTGTCATCAATATCCTCTAACGGGAGTCCAAGGAAACTTGCTGTTTTAACAGGGGTGGACCTTAATGAAAGGGGTGTTAGAGGCGTTGGTTCCACATTACAATTAAAGAAATGGTTGGTGTCATGTGGGGACACATTGCAAGCGGGGCATACATTTTGTATGTCGTGGTTGATTCTGGATAAGTAAGAGTTTAACCTGTTACAGTATCCAGAACAAAGTTGAGCAAGAGTGACAAGCGTTTCCCTGGGGAGTATGCGTTCCTCTTCCACAGTCTTTGAGTACTGGATTCACCGGGCAATGCCTGACATAAAGGTCCGACGCCTGTTTGTGGAGTTCACCAAGGACCTGCTTGTGTTTTTTGCTTCATACGGCTGGGTTCTCAGGTGCCGTATTTCCTCAGAATGCTTACGGAAATGACTCCTTAAGCCCCTAGGCGGTGTTGGCTCATCAATTAGATGTCTGTTTGGATGCCCAGGTTTCTGGGTATTCAACAGGAACTGTTTGGTTAGCATCTCATTTCTCTCCCTGATGGGGAGTATTCTCGCCTCATTATGTAGATGATGTTCTGGGAACATAAGATTTTGAAAATGTTACAATTCTCGATAAAGAAAAACATTACAATAAACGATATATTTTGGAGATGCTCCATATTATGAACACCCCTAATAGAATGAATTAAAAGTCAGACGTATACCAATGTGCCTACGCGTATCGCAACTTAGTTTCAATGCAGCAACAACACACACGGCAAATCATAAAAGGCTCATCGAGAGCGCCACAGCCCAAAAACATTCCTCTACGAACGCGGTTGATGACAACAAATAATAAAAAAGTGGGGGATGATATTATGCACATTTTGCTCTGTTACATTTGGTCTTGTTATTCTTAAAAATTCTCTGTGTATGATTGTTGTTGCGTAATTTTTTTACTTATACGGTTCCTTAAAATTTGTTTATATTTGCGGTACTCTAATTGTTTACTTTCCTTTTTTCCACCTTTCGCCTATTATATTTATTTGTTCGAACACCTGATTAGTCGATCATGCATTTTCATGCAAGTAAGTCGATCTAGTGGTATAAATGTATGTGGTATAATTAAAATATTTCTGTTTATTATCTTTTCATGTTGTGTTTTTAAAAAAGTCTTGAAAATGACATCAGATTGAAGTCGCAATATCGACTAAATAAATACATGAATATTATCATAGTGTTTTATTCAAAGCAAGGCCTCGAGCTCACAAAATCCTACATTTTTTAAATAAACAAGGCCAACAAAAATCAAAAATTATGTCCTCTAGCAACAATAAATTTATATGATGTTCTCGTTCTTCTTTTGTAAAATAATATGGACCCACTATAGTGGTATTATCCAGACCGAAAACGTTGACACTAATGCCAGGATTGTTTTCTTCAAATATTTTGATTTGTTTAACAGCAAGTGGAAAATTTGGATTATGGAATTTGATTGTAAAATTGTTTCGCAGATCTATCACATCTGCTTTTATATCATCAACTTCATATCATGAACATATATTTGTGTGACAACTTCTAGGCTATAGAGCTGATATAATTGCCCATTTGAAACAGTATTCATCTGTGTTTTAAATATTTATACATGAATGTTTGTTCTGAATTTTTGGTGTTAAAGGTATATATTTTGAGTCTTTAATAGGCTCATATTTATTTATATTCGCTTCTAGATATGATATCTCAATTAGTGATCAACCACTATCTCTTTCTTGAAATTCACTAATTTTTGAAGATAAAATGGCACACTGGTCCTCCTAAAACAGATCAATATCATTTTCCGTAGAAGTTGACTCAAGCAAAATCATCTTGGTTTGATGTGATTTCAATTCCATCAAACACTCTACTCCTTCTTTAATCAAAATATATTTACAAAACAGCTCGCAATTAAACTTAATGTTTTGATAATGAGTTAGTTTTTCTCTTAAAATTTTACAAAGTTCTTTTTTATTGTTGCAAATGTTTCGATTTGCTTATTGAATACTGATTTAATGCTCTTAACATTAGAAGTGAAGTCCTGTCTAGCCTTTAATTTGTGCGTATTAGTCCGTAAATGATATGACCATAGTTTTTTTGCGATATTAATTGCACAAACATCACAATATATAGAGTCATCCGCGTTAGTTGTATGTTGTAAACGTTTATGTGTTAACAACGTTTGAATGTTATTAAACTTTTGTTTGCATACACTGCAACACACTTTTTTCACATGATATTTTCTAATATGTCGCCTTAAATTGCGAACATATTTAAATTCTTTGTTACAATACTCTCACACATAAATGAAGGAATACTAATTTATTTCTTCTTCTTTCTAGAGTTTTTATTATGTTTGGGTCCTTTTTTGATGCTTTTGTCGGCTCGAGATCTAAATCTTAATAAAAAAATTTTTTTTTTATTTTTTATTCTCCGATTCTTGAAGCGCAGGCTAAAGTTCAACTGAACGGGTAGCTAATTTTGGAATAGTGGTAAAGCTCAACTAAATGGGAAGGGATCGGTGTTCTATATTTGATACTTACGGAAAAACTGATAACGAATTTAATTAAATGAAATACAGCATGAAGTTTTATTTACTTATATACATATAAATATTGTAACGAATTTACTGCAATTCCCCTTATTTGCAATTTTCTGCCAACGTTCGTATCACTAAACTGTTGAATAAATAACTCCAATATTGAATAATTGAAAAATGGCCTTTATTAAAGTACTTCACAATAACACTTATATTTTGCAACGAATAGCTTGCTTAATAACCAAACTGATTGATAGCTCAAATGAAAACTAATTTACAGCGCCTCTACATCTGTCGCCTTTTATACTATTTGGTTTCCTGGTTCGCATTTTTCTAGAATCTACTAGCATTGTCCATGAGCTCTCAAACTTCTCAGATATATGCATGTGTTAGTGCATTGACTCTCCGCTGCTCGTATACGTACATGGTACATATATATGTAGACGCAGTTATTGTTTCGTTTATGTAGACACATAATGATTGAATTATTGATGTGCATTCACGTCACTGCTTAGCATCGCTTAGAGCTGGCAGCACTCCTTAGTTTTGCTAATATTCGTAACACTGCCCTCCACCTAAGTCTGATCGTCCCGATCAGACAAATCTCTCGATCTAAACGCTGCTAATCTCTCCAAATGAACCACTTTCATTTTGATTCGTGGTTTGGTAGTGGTTTGTATGCGGTATACTACATCGTTGATCCGTTTTACAACTTTGTATGGGCCTTCCCAGTTACACTGCAATTTCGGGGACAAACCTTTCTTTCGTTGTGGGTTGTATGGCAGCACCAAATCTCCTTCCTGAAACCCTTCCGAATTAATTGCTTTATCGTACCTTGCTTTCATTTTGTCACTCATAATCTTTACTCGTTGCCTTACCAGATCGTGTATCTCTCTCAGCTCTTCTTCCAAGACACCAGTGGATTTCTTAACATTCCTCTCCGCATCGGCATCTATCCATTACTTCAAATCAGCTGGCAGTCGAAGGTCATTGCCAAAAATTACCTTTGCGGGAGTTTGGCCCGTTGTGTCATGTACTGCCGATCGGTAGGCCATCAAGAATAATGATATATGTGCATCCCAGTCCTTATGGTACTTGTCTACTACTTTCCTTAAATGCTCCTCCAATGTTCTATTGAAACGTTCCACCATACCATCGGACTGACGATGCTATGCAGTTGTCCGTGTTTTTCGAATGCCCAACTTCTTGCACATTTTTTGGAACACAGCTGATTCAAAATTCCTGCCTTGGTCAGAATGTAACTCCATTGGTACACCATACCTTGCAACCCATTCGTTTTTAACCACATCTGCTACTGTTTCTGCTTCTTGGTTTGGGATTGGGTATACATCTGGCCATTTACTGAAATAATCCATAACCACCAGTACGTATTTGTTTCCGCGGTTGCTAGTAGGAAATGGACCTGCGACATCCATGGCGATCCTTCAAATGGTGCACCTGAAATATACTGCTTCATCTGGCCATGACTTCGCGTTTTGGGCCCTTTCGCTCTGTTGCATACCTCGCAATTGGCAATCCACTCGGTGACCGACTGACGGGAACCAACCCAATAGAATCTCTGCTTAATTTTCTCGAGCCTCTTCGTGATTCCAAGATGACCTCCACTTGGACCATTGTGCAGCTCGCTGAGCACGTCAGGAATCCTCTTTCTGGGAACAACTATCAGTTTCTTCTTGCATTGACCATCCTCACTCTCCCATACTCAATGCAAGCAACCGGATATCAATTCTAAACTGTTCCACTGTGTCCAATATGACTTCGCAATGGGACTCTCTGCTGACATCTCCTCTCTGCTTGGTCTTTCGTTTCGTTCGAGCCCTTGCATAACATTTGACAGATCTGTATCTTTCAGCTGACACTTTCTTAGTTGTTCCTTGTCCCATTCATCCGTACACGTTATAGTCATTAGCCGGATATCTATAATGTCTTCTTTAGCCTCTGCCTTTGAACAGTGCTTGCATTCCAAACTACATGGCCTTCGTGACATTGCATCGGCATTTCCATGGGTACTACCTTTTCGATGCTCAATGGAAAAGTCATAGCTTTGTAGTCGCTCGATCCACCGTGCCAATTGTCCTTCCAGATTACGGAAATTCAGAAGCCATTTCAACGCTGCGTGATCTGTCCTGACACGGAATCGCTGGCCGTAGAGGTATTTGTGAAAATGTTTAATGCACTATTCCAATGCCAACAGCTCTCTCCGCGTAACACAGTAGTTCCTCTCTGGTTTTCCAATCGAACGGCTGTAATATGCAACTACCTTCTCCTGTCAATCGACCAGTTGTGATAAAACGCCTCCTATAGCATATCCACTCGCATCTGTATCTAGAATAAATGTTTCTCCTGGAATCGGATATGCTAACATTGGGGCAGTGCACAAACGCTCCTTCAATGTTTGGAAAGCCACTTCTTGCTCCTTCTTCCATTCAAAAGCTTTATTTTTTCTTGTAAGCTCATGGAGACTATGGGCTACGCTGGAAAAATTTGGTACAAATCGGCGGTAATATGTGCACAGCCCAAGGAAACTTCTTAATTCATGTAGGTTCTGTGGTCTTGGCCAATCCTTTACTGCCTTTATCTTTTCTTTCGCAGTGCAGATGCCCTCTGTCGTTACCTTGTGACCCAAATAATTTACTTCCTTTTTAAACAGCGCACACTTTTTGGGACTTAACTTCAGACCAGCGCCAGCTATTCTTGGAAAACTTCCTCCAAGTTCCTAAGATGTTCATCAAAATTCTTGCCCAATACGATTATGTCGTCCAGGTACACCAAGCATGTTTGCAATGTAGTCCTTTCAGTACCTGGTCCATGAGTCTCTCAAAAGTAGCTGGTGCATTACAAAGTCCAAAAGGCATCACTGTAAATTGCCAAAGACCATCACCGACACTGAAAGCTGTTTTCTCTTTATCTCCTTCCTTCACCTCTACTTGTCAGTAGCCGCTTTTCAAGTCCAGCGTGGAAAACGATTTCGTACCAGATAGCGAGTCCAGAGTGTCGTCAATTCTTGGCAATGGGTAGCTATCCTTTTTCGTTACGTAATTCAACTTCCGGTAGTCCACGCCTCGCATCTCCAGTGTCAATTTGATGTTTCACAACGTTGGTGCGGCCTGGTTTGAAACCATCCTGGTCAAAGATGTTCGCGTACTTTAGGAGCAGTTGTTTTGCCTTACTCTGATAGGCTTCCTCTAGCCCTTGCGTCCATGCCGAGATGTCGTTTGAAAGATCAGTATTACTAGATGAAACGTGATCCTGGAGCTGTTCACAGTTAATAACTACTTCGGCCTCTTGGCATCTTCCCAAAATAGTACCTTTGGTCAAATTGAATGGTGACTTGAACTCATTGAGTACTCTTACCGGAATACGTCCATCTTGTTTTGTCATAGCCAGGGTTTTTCCTACAAGTATGTTCAGTGCTGATTTATTTGCTGCTTCGACAAGCAACAATTTGTTTGTCCCACAATCTCCATCAACCTCTGCCCAGATGACTGCTTCTGATTTTGGTGGTATTTGCTGACTCTCTTCCACCAGCACTCGTGTACTGCTGTAGCCTCTCTCGTAGCCGAAATTAAGTGGCACATCCATGTTCTCATATCGCATCGTCTTGCTTTGCATGTCGATCTTGATGCCCTGGTCGATTAAGAAGTCCACTCCAAATATGATTTCATCAACAGTCTCTGCCACTATAAAACTGTGTACTACCGTGACGTTCCCAATTGCGACTTCACATGATACTTCCCCTAGAACCGTGCTATCTTCTCCAGTGGCTGCACGCAATCTTGCTCCATGCAATGGTCTTACCTTCTTGTTAGCTAAATCCGCTCGAATGATGGAATGAGATGCACCCGTATCTACAGTCAGTAAACGTTCCTTTCCATCCACATGTCCTCCGACAGTAAGATTGTTTGACCTTCTTCCAATTTGTGAGATAGAGATTATGGGGCATTCAATTGAGGGAGCCAGCTGTCGCCCCTTGCGGCTGACTCGCTTTAGTTTAACGATTGAGTGGACTTGGAGATTTGCTCATCTCCTTCGGCTCTGCGTTTACGGCCACCCACATTGTTGGAGCTATTGGGAGCGCTGCTGCGATGTCGTGCAATATGACCTGGGTTGCCGCAGTTGAAACATTTAAGAACTCCGGCATTTTTCTGTTGTGATCCCTTCAGTGCTTCCAAAATTGTGTCTACCCAATCTGGTCTTTCCACTTCCACACGATGAGCTTTGTATGCTGGTTTACTCAATAGTGAAGCCGTTTCCTGAGTCAATGCATGTGATACCGTTTCAGAAAATGTAAGCTTTGGGTTTGCGTATGTAGCTCGCTTCGATTCCACGTCCCGTATGCCATTTATAAAACTCTGGATTTTTACCCTCTCGGTGTATTCCACGGGTGCATCCGCATTTGCGAGATGAGCCAGCCTTTCAACATCCGAGGAAAACTCCTACAAATTCTCATTAGCTCTTTGGTGACGGTTTTCGGAATATCTGTTTCCTATGCTCGCTTCCATAACGTCTCTCGACAGCGGCCATCAATGCTTCATAGTTGTTCCGCTCTCCTTCGGGAATCGTCTGTAGGATTTCGGCTGCTGGCCCTTTCAATGCCACGAACAGAGCTGCAACTTTATCTTCAGCATTCCAGTTGTTCGCTGCCGACATTTTCTCAAATTGGAGCTTAAGTACCTGGAATGGAACAGAACCATCAAAAGTTGGGGATTTTACCTTCAGAGTAGACGTTGAAGTGATTGGACGGTTCAATTGTAACTCCTGAATCCGATCTTTCAAAGCAACCATCTCGGCCTCCACTTTATTTTGTCGTTCACTAACAGTCTCCAGCTGTGATGAGAATTTTGTTTCCTGTGCCTCCAGCTTTGTTGAGAACGCTCTTCTTGTGCTTCCAGCTGTAATGTTATGCGTGCCTCTTGTTCTTTTAATTGTTCTGCAATTTGTGACGCCATGTGTGTTTTCTGTTCTTCCATCTTCGATGTTATTCGTGTCTCTTGGGATTCCATCTGTGATGACATATACGGTTTCTGTTCTTCTAGTTGAGATGACATGTTGGTGGATATTTGCGATGACATTTCGGACATTTGTGCCGATTTTGCAACCAATATCATGTTCAAGTCTGTGTTCGCCATTGTCTGCGGTGTTTCATTTTTCTCCTCCAATTTTGTTGTCTCATCGCCATCAAGATGAAAGACATACTCTTCCACGTCAATTCCTTCTAATTCCATTGCCTCTCGTAGCCGTGCTTGAAGTTCGATCTTATTGCCGGTTGTATTTAATCCACGGTTCTCCAACTCCTTTTGCAGTTGCTGGATCTTTAATTCACTGAACTTTGCCATGTCCAAGTTGTATTCCCAATCTTCGGAATTTACTCAACGATTCCTCTTCTGACACCAATTTTAACGAATTTACTTGCAAATCCTCTGCTGAGTTCGTATCACTAAACTGTTGAATAAATAACTCCAATATTGAATAATTGAAAAATGGCCCATATTAAAGTACTTCACAATAACACTTATACTTTGCAACGAATAGCTTGCTTAATAACCAAACTGATTGATAGCTCAAATGAACACTGATTTACAGCGCCTCTACATCTGTCGCCTTTTATAATCTTTGATTTCCTCGTTCGCATTTTTCTAGAATCTACTAGCATTGTCCATGAGCTCTCAAACTTCTCAGATATATGCATGTGTTAGTGCATTGACTCTCCGCTGCTCGTATACGTACATGGTACATATATGTAGACGCAGTTATTGTTTCGTTTATGTAGATACATAATGATTGAATTATTGATGTGCATTCACGTCACTGCTTAGCATCGCTTAGAGCTGGCAGCGCTCCTTGGTTTTGCTAATATTCGTAACAATATGTTTCAATGTTGTACGGTTAAGGTTTCTTATCAGTGTTGTTCAATAAAATTCCCATGTATAAACATATGTGACGGCATGTACACACAACCTTATAACCTAATAAAATGTCAAACAAAATGTTCAATAATGGAAAATCATAAGTTCAATATTAAGATAACCTTTAGTTAATTATGAAATTCTTACATGCGTATATATATATGGGACAGCATGTACACACAAAATTCTGATAACGAATTTAATTAAATGAAATACAGCATGGTTTTATTTACTTATATACATATAAATATGTTTCAATGTTGTACGGTTAAGGTTTCTTATCAGTGTGGTTTAATAAAATTCCCATATACTATCATATGTGACGGCATGTATACACAAACTTATAACCTAATAAAATGTCAAACAAACTGTTCAATAAAGGAAAATCATAAGTTCAATATTAAGATAACCTTTAGTTAATTATGAAATTCTCACATGCATATATATATGGGACAGCATGTACACACACACAAACTTACAATCTAATAAAATATCAAATAAAATGTTCAATCTGCCCCTGATCGGGCACCCGACAGGCCCGTTTTGTAGACGAGAAAAAAGGGGGCGGTACTGCAAGCGCCCATCGGCTCCTTTTTGTAGACGAGAAAAAAGGAGGTGGGGGGTTGAGGGTTGGGGGTGGGGGGTTGGGCGGTACTACAGTTGTCCAACTGCTACTTTTTGTAGACGAGAAAAAGAGCAAAAATGAAATATTACAGCATTTAAAATTCAAAATCTAAAAAAAAAATGATGTGTTAAGTATCAATTCTTTTCCGGGTAGTAAGAGGGACAAAGGGGACTTATAAAATTTTTTTTGCGCAATAAGGGCCAAGGTACCGGAGCATGGAAGTTCGAGCGCGAGTCCATCTTCGCTGCTCTTAATGTGTAACCCGTCTTAGTTTCTGTGATTTTCGCTTTCATTAGTTGCAGTCTTATCCATTCCCTAGATCCAAAACTTTTTTTTCTTTATCTCAAATTCAAATTTTGAATTTTTTTTCCAAACGACGGTCACGGTACATGGCTCCAATAGAGCTGATCAAGAGTACCTTGGTGGCGGGGGGGGGGGGGGGGGGGGGGGGGTATATAGTGAATGGAGTCGCTCGTCGATCAGCTTGTTTTGGTTAGGTTCGATCCGGACAATAATGGCAGAGGTCTGACTTGGTTCGCTGAGAATCGGGCTCGCGAGTTGCTCAGTTTGCCAGTTTTAGAGCGGACGATACTATTCGTGGGAGGATTCCGATCGGGGGTTAGGCTAGCTAGGTAGCTTAGTTGGTTTGTACAGCGCCAGAAAATAGTATCTACGGCTGGAATGGATGAGGGGATTACAGTTAGAAGGGGGACAGAATTATACGGACGACAGTAGGTAGGACAGACTCGTGGTAACTCCCACACAAGGGTCATTGGCAACATACGTCTGGCAACTATCTATCAACTATGACAGATGACTGACACTTCCTGTTCTCTTCTTGTTATTATTATTATTATTATTCATTCTGCATGTGCACGATCAACAAATAACTTTTGTGTATTGTAATTTATATTGAAATGTATCTGTTCAATCAGTTGTAGAATATCGTGTTGTTCACTCTTTGATTTGCGCACCAAAAACTGGTGACCCCGAGAAAAGAATATTTTGCCAAAATCAAATATTGGACGTGAATGAGCGCAAAATGCCTACCAATGAAGAAGTTGCTGAACAAATTGAATCGCTCAAAATTCAATTAAACGAGGCATTGTCCATAAGTGCACAGCAGTCGTCAGGACAGAATGGATTCTCCTTGGCAAACCAAATAACATCTGTCTCGGAAGTCAAATTCACGCAGTTTTATGAAAACGACCCGGAACTATGGTTCGTCATCGTAGAATCACATTTTGAGGCACGAAAAATAACCTCAAATAAATCAAAATACTTGCACACTGTCGCAAACTTATCAAGCAAAGTAGCTCTGCAAGTGAGGCAATTGCTACTTGAACCATTCAACGACGAAAAATACGACAAACTGAAGCAACAACTCATATCAATCTACTCAGAAACGGCAACAATAAAATTCGAGAAGTAGATTTCCAACGAGCCGCTGGGTGATATGAGGCCATCACATTAATTAAATCCCTCGCATCGAAAGGCGTTGGCGATGATTTCATCAAGAATCTATGGATGAAAAAGCTTTCACAAACAACGAGAACTGTTTTGGCCGCATCAAAAGATAAGTTAGATGACCTCGCACAGATCGCCGACCGAATATGGGAAGTTTCAGACAAAGTAACCATTTCCAGCGTTGAAAAAACCGCGCCATTGGAACAAATGTTAGAAATAATCCAACAAAAATTAGCCAAATTATCCAATCGGCTAAGCGCAATCGAAACGCCAAAGCGATCTACTCGGCGAGAACACACATCGCATCGAAAATGGGGCCGGTCAACAAACAAAAAGCGAAGCGACAAAGAAGATGACGATAATAGCGACGTATGCTGGTATCACCGCAAACTGGGAGACAATGCGAAAAACTGTCGTTCATCATGCTCGTTCAAAGCAAAAAAAAAAACTAACGTGTGCAGTTTCGACACAGGCTTCGACGCTATGCACGACAACTAAACGCCTGTTTATCCACGACAAACTAACCGACACTGACTTTTTACGAGATTCTGGTGCTGATCACTCTATACTGGTACCAACTCATCGTATGAAAGAAAAATTACGTAGCAGCTACAACAATGGCAAAGTAGAAGAGTACGCACAATATTACGCGGAAAATGGTTCGCCAATACAAACATATGGCAAACGTCTTTTAACTGTAAGCCTTGGATTACGACTCGAGCTTCCATGGAATTTCACTATAGCCGATTGCTCTACTTCGATAATTGGAGCAGATTTTTTAAACGAATATGGATTGCTTGTTTACTTAAAACGCAAACGTCTGATCGATCCAATGACAGGGTTGTCTTCGAAGGGTGAAGTTCTTGCAACGTCTTTGCAACAGGTAACTATAATTGATTCAACAATCAAATGTTCGTTTCTGCTAACAGAATTCAAAGACTTGCTCGACGATAAGCGATCATTTCGGGTAAAAGAGAGGGCGAACGTAAAACACTTCATCGAAACGACTGGTCCACCAGTGACTGCAAAGCAAGACTGCTATCACCCGAAAATTTGCAGATAGCGAAAAAGGAATTCAACGAGCTGCTTCGACTGGGAATTTGCAGACCCTCTAAATCAAATTATGCTTCGCCACTCCACATGGCGCAGAAAAACAATGGCGACTGGCGGCCGTGTGGAGACTACCGCCAATTAAATGCCCGTACCATGGCGGACAAGTATCCAGTGCCCCACGTGCAAGACTTTACGAATATACTGCATGGGAAAAAGATATTCAGCCGCATCGACTTGAGAAAAGCATATCATCAAGTCCCTATCGAAGAGTCACATATCCCGAAGACTGCCATTATAACCCCATTCGGCTTATTTGAATATGATTTTATGGCCTTCGGACTCCGAAATGCATCACAAACATTTCAACGGTTAATTGATGAAGTGCTTCGTGGAATTGACTACGTTTTCGCTTACGTGGATGACATATTCATCGCGTCAGAATCGTACGACCAACACGTACAAGATATCCGAGGCGTATTCAGCCGGTTGCGCGAATTCGGAATTCGCATCAACGCTGAAATATGCATCTTTGCAGTAAATAAAATATCATTTTTGGGACACGAAGTAACACCTGACGGTATCAAACCCGTACCAGAAAAGGTGGAAAAAATACTATCCTTCAAAGAACCGACGATTGCGAAAGACTTAAAACGATTTATGTTGATGATTAACTTCTACCGTCGGTTCATCAAAGATGCTGCCGAGACACAAGAACGATTACAAACACTAATAAAACATAACAAAAAAAAACGATAAAACACCTCTCGTGTGGACTGAGGACACGAGGGAGGCGTTTAAAAAATACAAGAAACAACTGGCAAATGCGTCGGTACTCGTCCATCCAGCAGCTAACGCTAAATTAATTCTGGCAACAGACGCCAGCTCTACTGATATTGGGGGAGTGCTTCATCAAGTTGAGAATAGTCAGCAAAAGCCACTGGGATTTTTTCGAAGCGGTTAAGCAAGACAGAGATCCTGTATCCCACGTACGATCGAGAATTATTAGCAATTTATCGCTCAATAAAATACTTCGAGTCGTGAATTCGAAGTACATTGCGATCATAAGCTATTGTCATTCGCGTTCACAACATTCAGCGAAAAAATTATTCCAAGACGTGCAGCACAATTAAGGTACATCAGCGAATTCACAACACACATTCGCCACGTCCCAGGGAAAGATAACGTCGTTCCAGATCTACTATCAATAATTGATGCAATCGGAGGAGGCGAGATAAATTTCGAAGAAATGGCCGCTGAACAACAAAACGACACCTCTCTCAATACATTGCTCAAAAACAAAAGCACCAGTATCCGACTGAAACAAGTAAAAATTCCTGGATCGGAGGCAGAACTATTCTGCGATGTTTCTGGTAATTATATTCGCCCTTTCGTTTCTAACAAATTTCGAAATCTCTTTATAGGCAAATTGCACGACCTGAGCCATCCCGGAGTACGCGGCACAACAAAACTTGTTCAGCAACGATTTGTCTGGGACAGTTTACGCAAAGATTGTAAACAATTCGTCCGTAATTGTTTAAAATGCCAAAAAGCTAAGGTACATCGACATACGAGATCACCCATTGAACATTACGATATCACATGTGACCGATTTGAACACATTAACATCGACCTAGTAGGGCCACTACCCGAATCTAAAGGCTTCACGTATTTACTAACGTGCATCGACCGAGCCAGCCGTTGGCCCGAAGCCCTCCCTATCTCAAATATCTCCGCCGAAACAGTCACAGACACATTAGTATCAGGGTGGATCTCCCGATTTGGTGTACCAAAAAGAATAACGACAGACCAAGGCCGACAGTTCGAGTCCACCGAAAGCAGATGGTATTATCGAACGTTGGCATCGCTCATTAAAATCCTCATTAAAAGCGAAACTGGAAAATTACGACTGGATCAAAGAGTTACCTCTCTTTTTTACTCGGACTATGCTCGGTTGTAAAAGACGACCTGAATGCATCGCCAGCTGAAATGGTTTATGGAAAAACTCTCACAATACCAGGACAATTTTTCAATGAGGCGACGAAGAGTACAAAAGACAGCGATGTTATCAACTCGTTCAAACGTAAAATGGACAATATCAGACCTTGTGAAACCTCCTTCCACGATTCACCATCAATTTTCATACATCCGGATCTTCCGAATGCCAAGTATGTATTTGTGCGAGTCGATGGCCACAAAACACCACTACAAGCTCCATACTGTGGCCCATTCGAAGTACGAAAACATCTTAAACTCAATATCAACGGAGAAAACAAAATCGTGTCAATAGATCGTCTGAAACCCGCATTTACTGAAAAGCAAACCGACGAGCCAAACTACGAGTTAAATTGTCAAAAGCAAGATAAAATAGAGTCACAGGCACCAATAAAACAAACTAGATCAGGGAGACGTATAAAAATTCCTGATCGGCTGGGTCATTAGCGGGGGAGTCATGTGGCAACTCCCACACAAGGGTCATTGGCAACATACGTCTGGCAACTATCTATCACCTATGACAGATTACTGACACTTCCTGTTCTCTTCTTATTATTATTATTATTATTTATTCTGCCATGTGCACGATCAACAACTAACTTTTGTGTATTGTAATTTATATTGAAATATATCTGTTTAATCAGTTGTAGAATATCGTGTTGTTCACTCTTTCATTTGCGCACCAAAAACTCATCGTATCTGAAATGGAATGAATCACTATTTTTCGCTTTGTCTTGATTTGCTTCATATCAATGTATTTTTGCACCCTATGCATAACCATGTTTATACAACCACGTATATATATGGTTTTATTTTATTTATTCAATGTTTATTTAAAAGTAAAAGTTCAATTCAACTCGATGTAATGTATGTTTGAAAGATATTACAAATATAATATTTGGGAATATAAAAGAAGCAAAATAATATGTATTGTTGTTATTGTTAACGAAAATTAAATTGTCGAGTGACTAATGAAGACCGGCTGTTGTGTCTACGGCCACGGCTATATTTCAATTGCTTGGTATTTCTGCTTGCTCACACGACAACTGTTTATTCGCGCATTGTTCACCACGACTTCTCATTATTTCCGCTATCGGTGACCATTCCCACATTCGGCCATTCTGTACTACTCATCTGCCTCAGATCAGCTACTGCCAAATTCTGCGTTGTCACCAAAATCAGATAGCTTGTCGTCTTGCACCCATGCTTTCATCTTATCGGCAACGTATCCGCCACTATTTCAAACTTTTTGACGACCTCTTCGGCGTTGAGCGTTTTGGTTGGAAAAGCCAACAAAACTTCGTAAAGCCATCTATCATTGCAAAAATATAGCGATACCCTTTGCCTGTTGTAGATAAGGGACCTAAATGGTCAATATGCAAGGTTTCTAGTGGTCGCTCACCTTTTGGTATGGGATTAAGAAACGACCCCTTCTTGCCTTGCTTCGGCTCAGCTATAATACACTTCACACAGGAAGCGATGCACGCATCGATTCTTTTGGTTAAGTCCGAAATAAATTACTCACGGTCGATTTTTTTCCTTAGTCTTTTGCTGGTGGAAGTGGCCATCCTCATGTGCTGTCCTAACAATGGTGTTTTTCATCTGCTCTGGAACGACATATAAGAAAGAACCATTGACATTTTTACACAAAATACCATGTTGAAATACATAGTCCTTATAAGGCCCGGGTTTTAATGCTTCCATTATAGCACATATCGTTCCATCTTTTGATTGTGCTTGGCGTAACCTAGTTGCGATGCCATCTGGTTGCGCGCAAAGAACTACTGGATCTCGACTGAGGGCATCAGCATGCTTCATTCTGGTGCCGGAGCGACGTTCAACCCCGTATTGATAATCTTCCAGCAAAAGTGCCCAACGTGCAATGCACGTAACTAAATCTTTCATCTTTAAAGTAAGAGCAAAAGCCTTATAATCAGTTACCAACTTACTGTCCTAGGAGGTATGCGCGAAATTTTTTCACTGCTTGGACTACGGCCAATACTTCTAATTCGCAGCTTGAGTAACGCGCTTCAGCATCACTAGTTTTTCTGCTCATAAAGCACACCGGACGTAACTGGTCGTCTTTGTTGCATTTCTGCTTCAGCACTGCACCATATCCGTGTTGGCTTGCATCTGTATGCAGTTCGGTATGCCGACCGTATTCAAAAATTTGCAAGATTGGAGGGTTAAATAATTTTATTTTTAGTTCATTAAAAGCGTGTATTTCGTTTCTTCCAAAGTTAAATTTTGCACCTCTCTTTAAAAGCTGGCTTAATGGTTCCGCTACTAAAGCATACTCTGGAATACTCTTGCGGAAATACCCCGTTAGACCCAGACAGCTCTGCACCTGCTTCGTAGTTCACGGCTGCGGAAAATTCATAACGGCCTTGATCTTGTGTGACGAAGGGGAAATCGTACCTGCCGTAACAAGGTGGCCCAAATACTCTACCTCGGACCTTAAGAATTGGCACTTCGACCATATAATGCGCATACCATTTTCCTCAGCGCATTTCAAAACCTTCTTTGGTCGCTCTAATCCCTTTTCTACGGTTTTAGCGGGTATAATTAAGTCATCAACGTATACGATGACTATGTTTTTATTTATTAAGTCCCTGAAAACGTGGTTTATGTAGCTTTGTAAAACGCTGGGTGAATTACATAATCCAAAGGGCACGCGTTGGAATTCGTACTGCCCCTTTTGCGTAACGAATGCAGTGAAATTTCTGCTCATCTAATCTATTTCCACTTGGAAAAATCCATTCTCCAAATCGATCGTGCTGAATACAGAAGCTCCTTGTAGCTTGTCCAAGTGGTTCTAGATAATAGGAAGCGGATAGTGGTCACATCTGATTTTCTTATTAAGCTCGCGAAAATCTATACACAAGCGGTGCGACCCGTCCTTCTTTTTTACAAGAACCACTGGACTAGCATAATCGGAAGAACTTTCTGCTATGATTTATTTTTGTAGCCACTCTTGTATCTGCTCATCAATAATCTTTTGCTCATAGGGTGGAAATCTCCGCGGTCTCTGGAAGATGGGTACTTCGTCCAACGGGATGATTTTCATCTGAACAGGTAATTGCTTCGGTACCGACGGCGTATATTCTTTTACCACTTTGCAAATGTCTTTTACCACGGATTTGTCGCATACAGCAGCAAAATCAATTTCACTGCTTACCGCTTCAAGCTTGATGTCGGCTAGGAAACATGTGCTATCTTCATCGCGAATGCGATCTTTAGATTCACCTAACCTCTTCATCATCGTCAACTTGCCGTCATTTATGTTTACTACTGCCTGGTCAATTATGTTGGCACCCAAAAATATATTCTATTTCATACAGCTGTCGGCCACGATGTGCGTTTCAATCTCTTTGAAATATCGCCATTTATTTCCATATCGAGTTTGCAAACACCTTTAGTACCCACCTCAGAACGCAAACCAGCCACTGATATTGATTTGGTTCTGTTATAAGATATCGGTTTTAATATTTCAACTACGGACTCTTTGATTAGGCAAATGTCGCTTCCAGTGTCAAGCAAGCCGTCGATGATGACCCCATTGACCTTCCCTGGCACACACATATTGTTGACTGCGACAACATTTACCAAAGATGACTTTGTTGCTTTTGGACAATCACTACGCTTATGGCCGAAGTCATTACATCCGAAGCACTTTGGATCTTTGTGTTTTTCAGTACACATATGGAACTCATGCTCGCTCGAACCGCAATTAAAATGATAACGTGATTTAGATTTTGACTGCATCGTTTTGCTTTTGTCCGAACTTCTATCATGCGTAACTCGCTGTTTATCTTTTTGTACGCGCCCACTCTTTTTTAGTGTCTCGTATATTATCAGTTTCTCTTTGAATTCGTTTATGGAATTTGCCCGTACAAAATCGTTTTACCGCTACCTGTATCATTGATAACCTGTATAACACACTTTTAATAGAAGCGACGTCTACTTCTGCCTGTGAAGCTATATCAATCATTTTGAATAAGTATTCACTGCAACTTTTTTTTTTTTTTTTTTTTACTCGGACGTTGTGGCAGCGCACTGCCCTCAAGTGGCCCGATGAAACCAGGCTAATACTGCTTTTTTTTTTTTTAATTCATACATACTTTTTTTTTTTTTTTTTTTTTTGTTTTTTTTTTTTTGTTTTTTATCCTAATTCTTATTTATGTGTTACTTATAATTTTTTTGTTACCGAGTCTTTGAGAGGCAGTGGCTTCTTAAGCGCCGAGATCTGAAACCGCTCAGCTACAGAGAAACTCATCAGCTGAGAAATATAGATTCTAAAAGTATAAATATAATTTTTTAATTATTAAGAGAAGATAGAACCGCCTTTTTTGTGGCAAAGAGCGAGTCCGAAACATCAATTATTCTCGAGTGAGAGTTATAGTCTTCACACAAACATAGAAAAGGTTCGTGTAGTTGGAAATTGCTTCTGCATTGTTTAAGAATTATAGGTTTATAATGCCTTGAAACTCGGCGTGGAACATTCAAGTTTACTTCGTTCAATAGAAATGGGCTTGAAATAGATCCATTTAAAAGTCTAGCCATAAATAGTACACCTAGCATTTCTCTACGACTTGCAAGGGTAGGAAGATTTATTAGTTTTAATCGATTAGTGTAAGGAGGAATATTATACGGAGAGTCCCATTGAAGATTTCTTAAGGCGAAAAGTAAAAACTGTTTTTGAATTGATTCTAGTCTATCCACATGAACTTGATAACGCGAATTCCAAATTATCGATCCATATTCTAATATCGGCCTCACCAATGATGTAAAAAGGGTTTTCGTAACGTAAGGATCATAAACTCCTTTGCCCATCTTTTCACAAATGCTAAAGCTCCTCTCATTTTATTGACTGTGGCATTATTATGAGGGTTGAAACTAAGTTTGCAATTCATTGTAACTCCCAAGTCGACAAAAACATCAACGCTTTCCAGAGTTTGGCCATTAATTGTGTAGGAAGCAGGATGTATGTTCCCACGTGAAAAACACATGGATTTACATTTTTCTATGTTGAGAGGCATAAAATTCGCATTACACCAAGTAACTAAACGATTTAAATCCGCCTGGGGTACAGAACGTTCTTCAACCGACGCGTATGACTTAAAAACTTTTATGTCGTCGGCATACATTAAAATTTTAGAATATTTTATAGTTGTGGAAACATCGTTTATAAAGATCAAAAACAGAATAGGACCGAATTGGCTGCCCTGAGGCACACCGGAGGGAACATCGATGACATTCGAACAAATTTTTTTAAAAATGACTCTTTGAGTTCTACCGCAAAGATAGGAGGAGATCCAGCGAGTTAGGCCAGGTTTAAAACCAAGCAATTCGAGTTTATAAGCAAGTAATGAGTGGCGTACTTTGTCGAATGCTTTGCTGAAATCAGTGTATATAACGTCGGTATGATGATTGTTTCTAAACCCATTAAAGACGTGAGTTATAAGCAAATTGGTTGTGGTTGATTTGGCTCTACAAAAGCCATGCTGAGAACTATCTATCAATGTAGAAATCGAAAATGTAAGGTGATTAGTAACGATTGCTCCGAAAAGCTTAGGGGTAGCGGAGAGCTTTGCTATTCCACGATAGCTTTCAATAGACGACTTGCTTCCTTTTTTATGGAGTGGGATAAGAAAAGATTCCTTCCAAGCCGTCGGGAAAATGCCATTTTTTAAATAGAGGTTAAACAGATCAGTAAGGGGCTGGTAAATGTATTCCGCACATTTTTTAAGAAAACATGTTGGGATCAAATCGGGACCGTATTTGAAGGATTCTTTTAGGGTCTTTAGATGTAGTAGAACATCTTCAGGCAGCAAATGTGGGGCATATATTGAGTTACTAGAATGGAGCTCATACGGATAATTTGTAGGTGATGAATCAACCACAGCAGAGTAATCAGAGTGAAAGAATTGAGCGAAGAAGTTTGCAATCTCTTAATCGTCGCTGGAAATGCTGTTTCTAAACTTCGTGGCAGAAGGAAATCCGTTAGTTCTGCGTTTAGAATTTACGAAATCATAAAAAGGCTTCGGGAGGCAAATAATGTTTCTTTTAATTTTACATATGTAAGCTTTATAACACTTTTTATTAAGTTCAAAATACTTATGACGGAAAATAGCGTACTGTGCGTAATGAGAATGTAAACCGGTTCTCTTATATAATTTGAATAAACGTGATTTCTTATTTCGTCGTGGTTCTTTTTTGTTGTTGCCATTTTTCTATGTACGTCCGCTGCGTTAATTCTTGGTTTAAACTCCGTGTATAATGAAGATTTTAATTCCGAGTATGAGCGAGGTTTGGCTTCACATTCAATGTACAGTTTTGCAGTACCGCTAAGGGATCTTTTACATAATATGTAGCGTTGCAAATCAGTCCATCGAAAAGTTTCGGCGAAGCTCTCAAAATCTTGTAGCCATACCAGCACGCTCATAGTTTCGTCTTCGGTGATTTTTTTGATTATGCCTTCAATATAATTAAAATTAATTTTTGTCGTACCACCAACTTCTCTCTCTTCCATTCGCGTAGAGTTCGGCATGGTGTTTTCAAATTCCACTGACCGGTTACTGCTCTGCAAGTTTCTTCTTCTACGGCCGCTCATTTTGAGTTTTCGTATCACTACAACAACTGTGTTTCTTTTAAGACGAGAATTCCCGGACGAGCCCCACGTGGTGGTTTTATTTTATTTATTGAGTGTTTATTTAAAAGTAAAAGTTCAATAAAACTCGATGTAATGTGTGTTTGAAAGAAATTACAAATATAATATTTGGGAATATAAAAGAAGCAAAAGAATATGAATTGTTGTTTACGAAACTTAAAAAATCGAATGACTAATGAAGAGCGGCTGTTGTGTCTACGTCCACGGCTATAGTTCAACTGCTTGCTATTTCTGCTTGCTCACACGACAACTGATTATTCGCGCATTGATCACCATGACTTCTCTTTATTTCCGCTATCGGTGCTCATTCCCTCATATATGCTTGATTTTTCTTTTCATTTAAGTTGATAAAATTTTATTAAGGGGGAGTTGAGCAGGCTATAGCAGGGATCACGTAAAATTGAGCGTAGGGAATCGTTAGCCTCGTTTGCTTACCACGCTGTTAACTTTTGGGTTTTTTTTAACCATTTACCTTCGCGCATAACCTTCTCTGGTCGTGGGACCCTCTCCGAGTGAAATATACCTTCCAGGAGGGACGAAACTACATTGAAATTTTTTTGACACACATGCAATCACGCTTTTGCACATGCATACGCCTTAGGATTTTTGTTTTGAAAATAAAGTTGCGAGAATCGTTAATTATGGGGATCACTCGGCGATCCGAGGGACCGCACAAATCAATGGTTATAACATCGTGCCAGCGATAAGAAAGTAAGTCACACAGTCGGCGGCTAGCTTGTTAGCACCGACGCGTTAGCGACGTCGCGTGAGGGTCGTCGTTCACTAGAACAGGTTGGAAATCAGTTCGGGGAAATAAGGCGTGTTGCACATAGCAAGATACGGAGATGACAAAAAATAGAACAGGGCTTCGTAGCGCTGCGGGTGGCCAGGTGGACGAAAGCACAGACGACGAGACCAGGACACCAAAGCAGGTGGAGGAACACGTCGCTGGAGCGGGCGTTAGCCAAGAAAACAACAACGAGGCCGGAACTCGAGAAGAGTAAGACCAATTGCGCACTGTGACGCCCGCACCGAAGGTGGATTCCAGCCCCAACGACGCAACCGACTATGTGATGATCAATGCGATAATACAGAAATTCTAGATGATGTTTATACAGCATTAATTGGAGATGAGCCGCCCGACGAAGTGGTCAAGGAGGCCATGAAAACACTCAGAAGGGACATGAACGGTTTAGCGGGCAGACTGTCAACGCTAGAGGATACAGGCCAGCGCGATCGGGAAGGATTGGAGCGCGACGATTGGCTATTGAGCGCAGAAGCAGGAGCGGCAAGCGCCAGCGCTGATGAGCAGGAGCAAAACGGAGGCGCGCACCGGAACGCACTATGGCGAAATTGTGATTTTAGCGGCAAAAAATACTTCCCGACAATCTAGCTTCACCAAATTTGGTGTGTAGACTTCTAATGATAAAAAATCGATTTGAGAAAAAATGGGCGGGCACGCCCCCTTTTTTCAAAGTAGTGGCAAAACGTACTTCCTGGCAAGCTAGCTTCACAAAATTTGGTGTGTAGACTTCTAATGATAAAAAAATCAATTTGAGAAAAAAATGGGCGGGCTACGCCCCCTTTTTTCAAAGTAGTGGCAAAGCGTACTTCTTGGCAATCTAGCTTCACCAAAATGGTTAAACGGACAAAAAACAACTTGAGAAAAAATTTAACGGTCCACGCCCTCTTTTTCGTATATCCAAAACCCAAATTGTCGCCAAAAATACTTACCAAAAAGCTGGCTTCATCAAATTTTGAAAACGGACTTCTTCTGACATAAAAAAAACTTTAGTAAAAATGGGCGGCCCGCGCCCACTATTAAATGCTACCAAGAAATTAATCTGTTTTTTAATTCATAAATTTATAATTTTAAAGAAGTTGTATATGCTTATGGATTAATCTGAAAATAACAAAAATAATATACATATTCTCGAAAGATATAGGGCTTAATTATTCATGGTCTGTTTCTTCGTTTTCAGCCGCTTCTAATTCCAATGAATAATTATTTATCGACTCTAAGCTTACATCAGAATCATAACTATATTTGCAGATGGAGGCTTCTTGAAATGTTGAAGGTAATAAAAGTTCTGGTGGCAATTCAGGCATTTTAATAAGATCAATGACTTCTCGAAGAAAAGGAAGCTTTTTTGAACTATTTGTACGTTCTTGCAAACATAAACTTGAAATATATGGGTCAGAGCTATCCATAGCTCTATGATACATGCCAAGTATATTGTGCACTCTTGAATCCTTTCGAGCGTGACCAGTTCGATCATTTTTATAATATTTGTTTCGCGCCTCAGATGCATTTTCTGCCAGGACACCTACGGGTACTACTGAAGCCTCAATTATTTGTGACGAATGCACTAATATTTTGTGTATTGTGGCAGAAATAGAGTACCATTCTTAGTTTTGGAAAAATATTTCACTGGTTTTAATGCAATGATCACGAAACCTTTGAGCATCAATTTCAAATTCAGAGGAGAGAGCAATTAAGATTATGTGTAAATGTTTCAAAAAATCAATATTTATACCAGTAATAGATGCTAAAAGGTCCGTGCGAGAAAATGCTCTTCTAGCTGTGTTGCCATCGTTGGTGTTGCCGCTGCCATTTGCTTTCGGCTTATCGACATGAAGTCCCATTTGAAGCAAAAACTCTTTTTGAATTTTTTGTTTCTTTTCTGCCAGGATTCTTTTCTCTTCTGCTCCACGAACCTTCCATTTTTTCAAATCTAGCTTGTATGAAAGTTTTAAAACAAAATCGAAACTAAGAATCCACGCATGCAAAGGGCTTAATCCATATTTCAAAGCGTCGGTCTTCGGTTCAAAATTAAGAGAATCAAAGTTTCTTATAGTTCGAAATTCCTTTCGACCGGCATGACAGATGGGACATTACTGTGCACTTTTAGTTTCTGTCAACACATTTAAGACTTTCCCATCTATTAATGTCATATATAAATTATATTTTACTTTAATTTTTTCCCCATTACTTTGTGTGTATTGTAGTGGTTTCAACTCCTCAATCTGTTCCTTTATGTTGTGGTTTTCAGTTCAAATGTGCTCTTTTGTTTCTTTAACAAACTCCACTTTTAAAGGTCTACAAAAGCGTACTGACTGAGGTGTACGGTTTACCCAAATGTTATACCCTGCTGATGAAATTATTTTTATTAGAATGACTGATGTCACAAAAAGGGAATGATCGAAACTTTCCGAAGTATTTTCCACAAATTTTTGTTTAAACAAGCTGTGACCGGTAGAACCATCAAACCCGTAGCTCGAAATTAGGATCGATTCTTCAACGTCCATTGTACACAATACTTCATCTTGATATTCAAGAATTCTTTTAGCTGTGTGGTCTAACAAATTTTGCAACGACACTTCGACAGAGCTTTCATTCGCTTTGATTTCATCCGGTCTACATTTCAATTTGCTTTTATAAACTTTATCATAAGTCGGATATATACTACAATTGTGTTTTATGTTTAATTGCCGCATATTTGAGTACACATTTTTAGTTAATCCGTTTTCTAACAAACATTAGAGCTTCATCAGGTGATACTGGCGTAACTTCTTTATGGCTAGTATTAAGAACTTCTCGAATTTTGGATGGCCGATTTGGAGATATAGCAACTTGTTGTAGGACAAATATCAAATCCGTTGCGTGGGATTTTTTGGCAGATATAGAGGCAGCATTAACTAATAATTGCGCATTATCTCCTTGCTGGGAAGCTAATTCGGAAGCTAATCTCCTTTTATTTCTTTCGCAGCTATCATCATACGTCAGTTTTGGTCGCCCAATATTATTAATCTTTTTCGGTATTACAAAAATTTTTTCTCGACTCAATCATTGTATAAGTTTAACACAGCACTGTGCACTTTCTTAAATGAAAAAGGGAGAGCACGTGTTTAAAATATAATATGTAAGTATTTATTTATTTTCACTTTCAAAAACAATATGAAAAGGGATAATCAACAAAATGAAATATTTGCGCGATGGCGGGCGGGCGATAAGTTTAAAAATCGATGCGTATCGGCGATGCGTGCGATCGGGTTTGTAGTTAATGATAAACTAAACTGAGAGTGAGCGCGGTGTTGGTCGGCAAGCACAGCTGAGCTGCACTTGCGCTTGGCCGCACTGGCCGGGTGTTGCCAGACGGAGGGGGGCGGACTTAGTCCGAAAACTGGATAATGTCTTCAACATGCTCCCCTCCGCCCGACGCGTTGATGGGTTAAGGGCGGCATCAACCCTATCAAGGGCCGCCCGTGCCTTTTCGACCAATTTCCGTAGTTGGTCGTCCTTGTGAAGAGCCGATCGGCTTTGTACCGCGCTCTGGCGGTTTTCCGTGCGGGCTCGTGGGGTTGCCCTGTCTCGTAGTCGAAGCTCGATGTGTTGGCGTCTCGCGCTGTTTTCCTGTCTAGCCCGGTGCAGTAATGTATGGTGGCCAAGGGAACATTTTCGGCAGCTGTTCGGGGAGTCGCACGCCCCAGTGGTATGCGAAATGGCGAGGCAGTTGAGGCAGTGCCGGTGGGTTTTCGCACACTGGTACCTCTCCTCGGGTTGCATCGCTAAGAATGCCCGGCACTGTCTCAACACGTGACGTTGACCACAGAGGCGACACTTTGGTCCCTCAGTTGTTCTGCGGGTCCTGTAAATACAAGAAAAGAAAAACAAAGATTCGTATTTTTTAGGCATGGTTGAGGGTAGCTTATATATCTTTTGAGATTGCTAGGGGGCATGAAGCAGAGGGTACCAGAGGTAGGGTTGGCACTACTAGGCAGTTGGTAGCACGCACAGTTTGGCAATATTTCGGGTTATTAATCCGTTTTGGGTTTTGAGTTCCACAACTCGAACATGGTTATCCGATCCAGGGTGTAAAGTGATTACCCGTCCCAAACGTCATTCGTTCGGGGGTAGTAAATCATCTTTACCACGACTAAATCTCCAACTTGAATATTGCGTTGAGCGCATTTCCATTTATATCGCTTATGCAGCTCCTTGAGATACTCGCTCTTCCATCGTGTGCTGAATTGGTGGTAAAGCACTTTCAGTTTCTGCCATTTGTTGACCAAGGTGAGATGCTCTGCAGTTGGCTCCGGTAACAACAAGAGCGGCGCGCCACGTAGGAAATGCCCTGGGGTTAGGACTAGGGGATCCATTGGATCTTCGGACATAGGCGAGAGTGGTCGGGAGTTGAGGACCGCCTCTATGCGTACTAAGAGGGTAGTAAGCTCTTCAAAGGAGAATTTCTGGTTTCCTGCTACTTTCGTAAAGTGTATCTTGAAACTTTTGATGGCCGCTTCCCATAGACCACCCATGTGGGGAGCGTATGGTGGGATGAATTTCCATGAGAATCCGTGAGTTGCATACTTTTCGGCGACGTCTGTAGCGACTTTCTTGAGCAATGTGGTGAATTCTCTTTGTAATCCGCGTTGTGCGCCGACGAACGTCTTTCCGTTGTCAGAATATATCTGGTGGGGTAGGCTACGGCGGACAGTGAATCGGGCAAAGTCTGCGTTGAGGGCATTCGTGGTGAGGTCAGAACACACTTCTAAATGAACAGCCTTTGTGGAAAAACAGACGAACACACAAACGTAAGCTTTGACATACGAAGCTCGGCGAAGGGGAGAAGTTTTTACCATAAATGGTCCAGCAAAGTCGACTCCTGTTGTATGAAAGGGTAGGAAATATGTTGACCTCGCGGGTGGCAAGGGTGCCATTCTCTGCGTTTTCATCTGCTGTTTGTAGATGGTGCAGGTTTTGCAGTGGAGGATGAGCTTTTTGACATTTTTCTTCAAACGTGGAATGTAGTACTGTTGCTGTACCATTCGGATCATAAGCTGTTTGTCAGCGTGCAGCAGTTTTGAATGGAGAAAGTCCAACAGAAGAGAACAAACTCGAGAGTTTCCGGGTAGGATGATTGGGTGCCGTTCATTAAAGCTATCTGTGGCATAGGCTAGTCGTCCGGAAACTCGCATGATTCCTGAGTCATCTAGCACAGGGTTTAATGTCCGAAGGGTGTTCTTTTTGGGTAAAGGTCCTGCTTTTTGAAGCTCTATCTTATCTCCGTAATAATTTCGTTGAGTTTGAGTGATTATTTTGATTTTGGCATCATTCACTTCGGCATGGGTGAGGTTGAGCGTGGCTGGAACTTCTAGTTTTCTTGCTTTTCGGATAAACCGCAACATATAGGCCACGACTCTAAGCGCTCGAGAAAATGACGAAAAACGGTCGAGTATGTCTATATTTTCTTCCTGCAGGGCGTGGAATACTTCCACATGTCGTTGTTCAGGGGGAGTTGGGTGGTGAGAAATATCCTTTGGCCACGAAGTTGATGGATTGATAAGCCAATTAGGTCCTTCCCACCATAATGGACATTGGACTAAATCCTGAGGCTTGCAGCCTCGAGTGCCCAAATCCGCTGGATTGTCCTTACTGGAAACGTGCCTCCAAGTGGCGTTGTCGACGTTCTTAAGAATTTCAGAGGTTCTGTTGGCGACATACGTTTTCCAGGTATGGGGTGGTTTTTCTAACCAGGCCAGTACGTTGGCAGAATCGCACCAGAGAATGAGTTCGTGTGGGGGTAGATTCAGCTCACTTCGCAGCTGTCTCACTAACTTGGAGAGTAAAACTGCTCCACAGAGTTCCAACTGTGGAAGACTCACGGTTTGGAGGGGTGCTACTTTGCTTTTAGCAGCTAGCAAATGGGATGAAAAACGATTTTCATGGGTTTGTAGTCGTAAATATATACAGGCACAAAATGCTTTTTCTGAAGCATCTGAGAATCCATGCAGCTGGATTAGTTTATCGGCGGAATACTGTACCCACCTAGGGATTTTAGTGTCTCTGATGTGAGGTAAATTCTCATACAATGAGGTCCATTTTTGGGGAGCTCCGGGCTTCACGTCTTCGTCCCAATCCGTTCCTTCCATCCAGAGTTGCTGCAGCAACATTTTTGCTCATTATTGGTGAAAGCTATCCTGCGGGGTCAAACAGTTTTGCAACTGCTGATAATATCTGCCTTTTGGAGTCGTGTTTTCTATTGATGGTGGATCATACGTGTAGGTGAAGGTGTCGGTTAGCGCGTTCCACTGAATTCCAAGGGTTTTGTTGAACTCGAATCATGGAATTTAAGGAAGTTGACGTCTAGCAAATCAGGGACGGGAACAGCTTTTAAAATTTCAGGGTGATTTGCCAACATCTTCCTCAAAGGGAACCCTGCCGATTTTAAGGCTTCGATAACTTGAGTCATAGAGTTCAAAGTGGACTGTATATTATGACCGCCGGACAAAATATCGTCAACATAAGTTTCATTCAATAAAATATTTTTAGCGAGCGGATATTCGTCTTGACAGTCGCGGGCGAGTTGATATAGGGTTCGAATCGCCAAATATGGCGCGCAATTTACACCAAAGGTAACTGGTTTTAGTCGAAAATCTTGTATCGGCAGAGTTGGGTGTTTCCGAAAAACGATTCGATGAAAATCTTTATCTTCTTCATGGATGAGTATTTGGCGATACATTTTCTCAATATCGCCGTTGAAAACAAACAGTCACCATTTAAGTATGACGAGCATTAAGTCATTTTGTAGAATGGGGCCTGTATGAAGCACGTCGTTCAACGAGTTGCCAGAATGCGACATTTTTGATGCATTGAAGAAGACTCGCACTTTTGTTGTATTGCTGTCGGGTTTTATGACAGCATGATGGGGTAGATAAAATGATAGATATTTACCATCTCTAATTATCTCTTCTTGGGAGGCGGGTTCCATGTGATCCATGGTTAAATATTCATTAAGGACTTCAAAATATTTGTCTCTTAATTCGGGTTTCATTTCGAGCGTGCGTTCGATGCTGATGTACTGCTGTTGTGCTGCGGGTCGCGAATGACCGACTGCCAGATTGGCTGGAAATTCTGATTTGAAGGGTAGTTTGACTCTCTGCATCTTCCTCACGAATTGTGGTTGTCCGGTAGAGTGCTTCGCAGTATTCATCATCTGCTGATCGTTGTTGGGTTTGTTGAACTTCTTCCTCTTCCCAAAATTGTCTCAAAAGTTGATTGATGGGTTCATCGGTGCATTCCGTGACATGAGTGCTGAAGATTGATACCTTTTCAGCTACAGCGCCGCTTAATGTCCATCCGAATATTGTGTTTTGGGCAAGTAATGTTCCACTCATATTTCGTAGGAGCCCTTCGGTGAGGATTTGCGGGGTGATATCGCTGCCGATTACCACATCGATTTTCGATAGTATCAAATACTGTGGATCGGCTAACGGTAAATGGGACAGTTCTTCGAGATCGATGCTTGAAACTCTGACTGTGGGCAAGAACTTAGTTAGTTTCGGCAAAATTATTGCTTGTGCGTCTATCATTTGGGTTAAGTCTGCTGAACAGAATGTTATCTGGCAGACTTTATTGGCATTTTTCACAACCGTTCCACGCATTCCAGATATCTGTGGAGAGACTCTTTTGTGTACGGATGATACAAAAGTTTTTTGTGAACCTTGGTCTATTAGAGCACGAATTTTATGAAATTCGCCAACATAGTATATTGATACTACTGCTGTTGGTAGTAGGGTGGTTCCGTGATTACTCGAGAAGAGTGTAGAAACCGGGTTTTTGTCTTGAGACTATTAGGCGGACGTGGCTCTTGCGGCTGCTTTCCATGTTGAGGCTCGCTCGTCGTCCGGTCTCCTAGGGGTGCCGGCTTGGGCGTTTTGAGCTCTGGGGTCTGGTTGTGATTGTTGGGGTTTGGGCTGCAAATGCAGTAGCGAATGATGACGCTTTTGAAAATAAACGCACGTGAAACTACTTTTACATTCATTCTTGGGGTGTGACGTAGACAAACAGTTTTCGCAATAACTATTTTCTCTCACAAATTTGATTCGGTCTGATACCGATAAATTCCTAAACCTAACGCAAGATTTGACTGCGTGGTATTGGTTGCACAATCTACACGATGCCGTTTTATTAAACTCGGTGTAACATGCATGGGTTTTATTATTATTGGGTTGGGTCGAGTTTTGATTCACCATTCGTGGTGTAAAACTCGAAAATTGGGGCTTTGCTTTGCCTGGTCTGTAGGTACTTAGTCTTTCTACTACCTCGTATCTGCTGGTGAGGAATTTATTCATGTCCTCCCAAAGGGGCAGCTCCTTCCGGGAGCTGAGGGATTGTTCCCATAGTGAAAGAAAGGCTTTCACTTGGCAGCTTTGATGAGCACAGATAAACGAGGATCGGGTCCCAGTCCGTTTTTGGGATTCCTTGGGTGTTAAGGGTTGACATGCAGTTGTTGATTATTGTCTGCATCTTCTGTATTTGTTCTCCGTTTTCTGCGAATATTGTGGGTAGGTTGAACAGCGTCTTCAGCTGGTTGTCGACGAGTATCCTTTTGTGCTCGTACCTCGATCTGAGCGTTTCCCAGGCAAGCTCGAAATTATCATCGCTCAGTGGGTATTGCTTTACAATATGTCCTGCTTGACTTTTCGTTTTCAGGCGCAGGTGGTATAATGTTTGAGCGGGTGATAATTTAGGGTAGTTTTTATAGACTACCCTGCACATATCTCTAAAAGATGGCCAGTCTTCGTATCCACCATGAAATACTTCGGTGTCGCATGGTGGTACTTTTAAATAAAAACCGTTTGCGTTTGAATTGTTTATTGGGTGGGCGGTTATTTGTTGTTGGTTGGTGCTAGCAGTATTAAAAAGCTGTAAGGCTTCTAAAATTTCTGATTTGCATGTTTAGTACGTTTCCATGCATTTAGCAAATTTTTGCTCAACCGAGCCGCTGACATCTGTATAATTATCAGAGAAACTTACATCTCGATAGGAATCTAGCACCTTTGCCCATACTTTATCTAGGTCTTCTAATTTGACCTTAAGCATACACTCTGATAACTCGGTAGCTTGGGAGGGTGACCATCTTGAGCAGTAAACCTCTACTTGGTTACCGTCATATACGAATTTCTGCAAGCATTGGTCTGCAGTGGTCAATTTTTGGGTTTCTTTTGTTTTTGGCATTATAATTAAATTTTACCAAGAAATGGGAGCTTTTATTAAGCTGTGAAAATCGAAAAAAATTTGTAAAAAGGGCAAAAAAAATTTTTTTTGAAACCAGCCTAATGTACGCTTGGTTCTTTATACGGGCTTGTCTCAGCGCTTCTCAGTACAAGTAATGTGGGTATATAATAATATAAATATTATAATATTTGTGTTCACTGGGATTTTATTTTTTATTCTTTGAGACCGGCCTAATGTGTACCGGCTTTTTGCTTTGTTATATGTACTTGTCTCAGCGTGTCTGAGCACAAGTAATATGGGTATATAGTACGTATGTATGTATATATATAAGTGGGTAAAATATATTTGCCGGTAAACTGTGGTGTACCAACAACTTTTTGTTTGCCGTGCCAATGCATTGATCTGTATTGACAAAGTAAATGCATGCAAAATATGTAACCGATGATCTTCTTTGTTGCTTCCTTCTATTATGTAGTTACATATGGTCATGCAATTACTTTGTTGAGGGTGGGTTTTTGGTTTATGCAAAAAGATGTACAAGGGCGTGTGGGTATTATGGGTGCATATAATTGTAGGTTTGTATTTAAAATTAATATTGGGTGCACCGGTAAAATAAACTTTAGGAAAAGTGACAAAAACTTGGCAAAGTTTGTTGCTATGGGTTTTTTATAAAATATATTTTATGTAATATATGTATATATGGGTAAATTGGGCAGCGGTGAATTTCACGCTGGAAAAATTTGGAGCTCGGGTGATATTACCGAACTAAGTGGGTATATACATATATTACATATATACGTATATACTTTTATAATTAAGTAGGTATTTAGCGCAACGAACTTATTGGGTATATAGAACCGGACAATAGATTTTCCGTTGGTACGGGAATGCAATTTTATTTGTTGAAAAATTTATATGGGTTTTTGAAGGGACTGTACCTGTTGGTAACAGTGAGTAAGCAAATGAAATATTTTGCCGTTTAGGCTTTGATGTGGGTTATATACCCATGGTCCGGATCTTTAGATCGGAGGAGTATATAAGTTTGAGGGTTTTAGATTTGGGGTCCGTGCTTTAGACGGAGGGAATATATATGGGAATATATTGGGTAAACGGTGTACTCACTCTGCATTTTTTGTTGGTTTTATGGTGACTTGTGATATGTTGTGTTGTAATGTTGAATCTCCTTTATGTTGTCTCTGGTGTAATGGTGATGTTATTTTGATGTATGTATGTGTTTTTTCCAATTATGTTTTCCAACTTTTATTTTATTTTAAAAATTTGTATTTTTATTTCGATTTTTTTTTTTTTTTTTTTTGAAACGTAAATTTTTCTTTTTTCAAAAAAACCTCCCTTTTGTTCAAATACTTAAATTTTTTCTCAAATATATTTTTCTTTTTCTTAAAAAAAAATATTTCCGTTTCCACCAAACTCCTTTTTTTCTCTTTTTATCAACACCCTGATGTGTTTAACTTTGTAGTTGTGTATATATTTTTGTTGTACTCAGCACTTCTATGCACTTTTTTGTTTTTAAATGACCACTTTCTTCTCTTCTTTTCTACCTTAAGAGTTCTGTTAATTATTCAATAATAATTTTTTCCCAAATAATTTGATTTCTAAAATTTTTTCTTCACACACCTAATGTTAATATTTTATTTTTCTCTTGTATTTTGTGTACACCAGTTTTTATGTATGTATGTTTGTAAATATTTTTATTTAAAGCCCTTTGTATAATTTAGCACTTTTATTTTGTTTTCACCACCTTAATGTTTTGTTTTTTGTGCATAAACCTTAATTGTTTGTTATGTTGTTATTATTAGGTTTTGTTTTGTAAAATACATTTTTGTATTACACCTTAATGTGTTTTAGTTATTTATTTATTTATATATGTGCCCTTACCGACCGCGTATTATTTTATGTACAATTTTTTGTTGTTTTTTTTCCGTTTTTGGGTCGCTGGTTGCTTTTTTTAGCACAATAGGACCATGTATAAATTTAACACAGAACTGTGCACTTTCTTAAATGAAAAAGGGAGAGCACGTATTTACAATATAATATGTAAGTATTTATTTATTTTCACTTTGAAAAACAATATGAAAAGGGATAATCAACAAAATGAAATATTTGCGCGACGGCGGGCGGGCGATAAGTTTAAAAATCGATGCGTATCGTAGTTAATGATAAACTAAACTGAGAGTGAGCGCGGTGTTGGTCGGCAAGCACAGCTGAGCTGCACTTGCGCTTGGCCGCACTGGCCGGGTGTTGCCAGACGGAGGGGGGCGGACTTAGTCCGAAAACTGGACCCTGTCTTCAACAATCATTTCTTTTTATATTTTCTAAATGCATTCTCATTTCTGGTTTGTTTATTCCATTTAAGTTTAATAAAATTAGATAAGCTCCGAGCTTTAGTACATATCAATTTACTTATTTCAATGTCCATTTCGTATGAAATCTTTCCTTTTATATAATTGGAAACATTCCTGTTGTTTCTCAACCAAAACTCAAATATTTCAGAATTTTTGAACCTGAGTGTTTCTACAAAAGTATTAAAAATTCGTTCAATAGAAGTCAAATGCATACACTTTTACCATGACATAAAACTTGAGTCTTCTACAAACAATCACATGTAAATAGTTCCAATGACACTTCAAAACATTTTTAGTTTAACTCCACGAAAAACGATAAAACTCTTCAGAATTTCACAAAAAAATACATACAAAAAACCACCAAAATAAGTACGAAATAAAAACATTTAGCAAACTATATTTGTATATAGTAAAATTACTCACCTCGAGTAATAGAATTCATATTTACAACGTTTTTTTAAAAGAATATATTATTAAAAAACAGTTTTTAATTTTATAAAAATTTTGCTGCTTCACTTGTTTAACACGTACTAAAAAATTTGTAAACATTACCAGCTGTTTGTACATAAACAGGGTTGCCAACAGTAAATTTGTTTTTAATTTTTTCTTATCAATATGTTGGGTATTGAACACCATCAAAATAATTGCAAAAATTTAAATTTGAAAAGTTGACTTTTTGCCGCTAAAATCGCTATTTCGGCTATAGTGGGACGGCGCGAACCGAGGATCAGCGCGTCCAACCCCGGAACGTCGAGTGGAGGCGGGCGCGTGCTACGAAAGAAGCGCGACGAAGACCATACGCGATTGGACCTGAGGTTCGATGGCGGGCCGAAAGCAATACCGATTGAACGATTCCTGTTCTGAATGGACACGCTTCGCAAGAAGCACAACATCTCGTCGTGGGACTTATACGCGAATTTTCATCTGTTGCTCGATGGCGACGCGCAGGAGTGGTACTGGCTGTACATTGAAAATCATCCGGATGACAGCGCCGTGAACGTTCAGGCATTCCGAGCGGCGAGAGTGGAACATCTTCGCAAAGCGGACTGCGATGAAGAAATTCGTCAAGCGATGAACGAGCGCAAGCAAGAATACGATGAAAAGTTCGTGGCGTACTATGCAGTGGTACGGGGAATGGAGCTGACGATGAGGACAAGGTACCTGGAGCTGAGTTTGGTCAATCTAATGCGGAGGAACCTCGATCCCAGGATCAAGAATTAAATTTTCGCTGCCGTATCGAGTCACTGGAGGAACTTAGGAGTGAATTTCGGCGCGCGGAGGAGCACTTGGCCGACTACGTGGCGAAGCGATATCGCAGGAAGGCTCTGGACGAACTGGAAAACAGATGCGGCGAGGATGATTCGGAGACACTCGAAGCGTTTCACAGATCCGGTAGGGATAGGCCGATACACAGGGAAGCCTCGAGTGACGCCAATGCGGCGGAAAGGATTATTCAACCACCGGGAAGAGTCGACGACCATGGTTGCGACGGTAGACTTCACAGCCTCATTCTTCTCATAGGAATTTTATGCAGGCAGTGATTTAATAGAATAGATTTGAAAGTTAGGAAGCTATTAGAAGTATCCAGTCCTCCAAGTACCACTTCCCAGTCTATTTCAGATAAAAAACTATTAAAACTGGGAAAATCAAACGAAGTAAAATCTGCTTTCAGAAGTATCCTGTGCAAAAATATAAAAACTAAAATTAATAACCAAGGGTAGGTGATGCCTGTCCTTGTGAGTGATGGGATTTGTACATTCACTGATTTCATAATTAATATTATCACTAATAAATATGAGATCGAGTAATATATTTAAAGTATTAACACATTTGTTGATTTGCAATAAATTAAGACTAAGTAAATTGTCAATGAAATATAATTCGTGATTTGCAGAGAGATTATTAGGTGTAAGACCAAAATTACAAACATTAGTTGACCAGTCAATATTGCATAAGTTGAAGTCACCAAGCACGCAGAGATGATTATCACTTAGGTTATTAATAACTAGCGAAACTATGTTGTCAGCGTGTGCCTTGTATAGTTCAAATGAACTGCCTGGTGGCACGTATGATGCAAGGAGATATAGGGAGCCTTGTGAATCAGAACCATTAATGCAGACACAAATTTGGTCAAGCAGAACGTCACCATTACTAAGCGGAAAGAAACAAGAGGATAACTGACGTTTGACCACAATTAAGACCCCACCGCCACGAAGACAACCAGTAGCGTTAGCATCTCGATCTTTTCGGAATACATTAAAAAGCTTAGAGTCGAAGAACTCACTGTCGAAAAAACTTCCATTCAGCCATGTTTCGATGAAAACAAAGACGTCATAATCCAATTGGGAACTGAAGGTGTGAACAAGATTGGCTTTGGTCCTCATCCCAGAAAGGTTTTGGAAATATACCTTTATCTCACTATGACCATTAATTGGAGGCAGAGCACTCACCACATTGTTCAGTGATTGCTAATCGTCGCTTGACACTGGGTCCGAGCTACTTGCTTGCTTGCGAACATTTTTAAACGGTTTAACTTTCACATTTGCTGGCCATAGCAAGGGATCCATAATTGCGTCCAGGAAGGTAGCTGACACGCCAAGCTTACAATTTACCCTAGAGAGTTTAGTAAAATCTGTATCTTTTTTAACCAGAGGGAAGCAGGCAAGTTCATTGCTATCGATTTTCGTATTTTTAAGCACATAGGAGATTATATTATCAGCAGTGACATTAGATTTGAATGACGATAGATGGATCCATTTTTTTGCGGAAACTACATCAAGTTCAGTGTTAGTACTGACTAGGCTCACCAGACTACGCGAACTGGTTTGGACTTGGGTGGTTTTCTTTTGATGGACTTGACTTCCCGCGTTATTAGAACCACTGATTTTATCATTGCCTACCACGTCAACGTTAGTACCAGAAGACAGAGATTTAGTGCGTTTTTTGTTTTTACGCGTTTTTCTCTGAACCTGAGTCCACTGTGAGGGAGATTCAATATTATTTGCAGTAGAAGAGCTGTGAGAGAGATGTGTTGAGCATGCTTGAACCAAAGTAGTAACATTCTGCTTAGTGGCACATAGTTGAATTTCACTCACATTGTTATCATTAGAAATTGGGCAACAATCGGTGATAGCAGTAACAATTGGACTCTTGTTGTTTACATCAACATCAGCAGAAGTCATAGCAGCAGCAGAGATCGCAGTATCATTGCAGGTGGCGTCGACAATTGCACAGGCAAGAGATGCGTCATCTGTACTCGACGATGTTGTCTCTGACGTTTTAACTGCAGTAGCGGCGCAAGCAGAACGAATATCTGTAGAACATGTGCATTTGTTTGTATTTAAATCTGAGGCCAGCGAAGCAATGGCCGAGAACAACTCATCTAAACGAAGTTTGTTGTGTAGAGAGCGAATTTCACTTAATATTTCCAATTGGTCAATAAGAAATTTGTTATAATTTTTGAGAGAATTGATCTCAATTAGAGCCAAATCTAAAGCACTTGTTTGCTGAGATGAGTGAGGATGACTTACGTCAACATTGACAACATAAGAAAGCATAGGTTGACTATTGAGGTTATTTGTTTTATCAGGAACGCATGTTGTTGTACAATCACTGAGATTAATAGACTTATTGAAATCTATGATAGGTGGCGGTGAGCGCAGATAGTTACGACGCAAGGCAATACACCCATTACATATGAATTGTTTACCCGTTTCAGTCAAGCAATCCAGATCAGCTGGGCGAATCTTGACACACTTCATATGAAAAAGTTCAATGCACTTTGCGCACTGCACTTTTGGTTGCGTTCGCTCAACTCTACAGCCACATATGCACGGCATTTTGAGAGTAACGAAGAATAGTCATAAAGAATTAAAATATGCAGAAGCACTTATGCAAAATTTTTTTATATGAAAGTCAATAAACTTTATAATTTTTGAATATTAAAATATTTATTCAATTATAGTTTTTAAAGGCACTATTACACATTTTGTTTAGAGATCGCGATATAAAGCACAAGTATAGAAATATTTATTTGTTTACATTGATTTCACGAGATAAATGAAATCTACTTAGAGAGTAGTGTAAACACGTCTGCACAGCACGACGTTTCTTCAATATAGCATCATCTTTTGCGGGATTCCTCGCCACATACGCGCTGAAGCACGTTAGAACTGCACCCTACGCGCCACAGGCGAACGCCTCGAAAAGGGTGAATCGCTCGTTGCTAGCTATGCTCAGACCATATATAGGCGGGGAGGATCAACTCGCCTGTGATCAGCACGTGTCGCATGCCGCATTTGCATTACGAGGCGCGGTGCATGAGGCTATAGGCATTCATCCTTACAGGGATGTGTTCGGGCAAGCGATGGTCCAGCATGGGAAAGCCTACGAGACCCTACGGCGACTGGACGCGATGAGAGAAAGCGACATAGGGGTCCTGCACAGGGGAGATCGCATGAGACTGATGCTCGAAGGATTAATCCGAGAGGAGCACATAGGAAGGGGCTGCAAATATACAATACGAGGGCTTGACCGGTTAGGTACCGGGAAGGAGAGGTAGTGTATCGCAGAAACTTCAAACTTAGCAATGCAACCGAAGATTATAACGCGAAGCGCTCAGAAATACCTCCGCTCGATGATGCTAGCGTTGAAAGGGAAAGCTCTCTACGAACTAGGAGACTCGTCGGGACGATCCGTGGGAGTCTACCCCAAGGACGTACGGCGATAAGGGAAGAACGGGCTGATCGACCGGCCTTTCGAGAGCATCGCCGAGCGGTGCTCGGCTGCAGCGCTCGCCTTGATACGGCGATAAGGGAAGAACGGGCTGATCGACCGGCCTTTCGAGAGCATCGCCGAGCGGAGCTCGGCTGCAGCGCTCGCCTTGTTGCGGTCACCCAATAGAGGTTACGCCAGAAGACGACCTGTTAACAGCTCCACTTTGTGCCATGTCGTGAATGACAGCTGTCAATCACCAACCACAGCCAACTCTCAGCCATTTCTGTGTTTCCGTTCTTTTCATCGTGGGATCCAAGCAGCGCGGTCACGTAGAAACCAGCAAAACCGCAAAATTTTTATTAAATAAATCCTGTTGCATCCCGCAAAAGATATAGTAACCACGGGTATAATCGGGACCAACTGGGATAGCTAAAAAACGGAAAGAGATCCGGGCAGATATTTTTGATCGCAGTCAAGCGAAGAAGGATAATTAACAGCGTGGTAAGAAGACATCGTGTAAGTATGAAAAATCATAATTAGAGGGTTGTCATCACTAGAAAGCATCGGGCTACGTCGTCAACGAGACAATAGCCGCCACACCAACAATTTTGGTGGTCGAAAGCAAGGCATCGAACGGTAGTGAAGGGGGGGGGGGTGCTCCAGCAGATGCACCCACGCCATCAGGGAACGCCATCCGCAATAGCATCCTCACGTTTGACACTACCACACCAATATAGCGACACCGATTGCGTGACCCAGTAGTCCACATACGAAATAACGGACTTACTACTCACTAGCCATCACGATTGCCACGATTGTCGCCACTAAAGGTACATGCGCAAAACATTCCAGCATCATTGCATGAATGACCGCATCTCCCATCAACACAATCATCAATAAGGATCACGCGGTACGTTCCAGCATCATTACAGCTGACAACAGGTGGATCAAGGAGCCAGGTTTGGTAGTTTAAGTATAGTGGGGTGGGGAGAATCAGTAGTGCATGTCGTAAGTGCGGCAAATTTGAAGCGTGCTATATATGTATGCGGGTTGTGCACCGGAATAAGCAGGATAGCGATAAGCAGGGGCGGGGAGGTTGAGAGGGCCACGTCCCTACATACATATAAGTTCAATTACATGCAAAACATTGATTGTACAGATGCGAAGTTTAAATTTATTGTTCGAGGTGTGCCTCAGGTTACCGTTATGGTTTCACCCTTGTCGTAATGAAGCCAAATCCCATTCACCTGTATCTCAAGACGTCTTGTAGGCCACGGAAGGGGGAATATAAACTGTAAATGAATAATAAATAAATAAATAATTTAAGCCTGTCTTGGGCTGTTGGGGGGTATAGGGGGGTGGGGGAGGGCAGGATGATGTGACATCCCTGGGGTGTGAAATGAGTGGAGAGATTGGTACGACTTTTTTTCTTGTATGGTGCGGTGCATGCTACGGGGCGGCGCAAGATCCACCCCACAGTCCGGCGAGCTAGCTCGTGCAAAAATGCAAGCGTAATGGCGCTGACCCCGACATGCCGAGTGGAAGGGAGTGAGGGAACAGGATAATGTGAGAGGTTGGATTCGCTCCACCACTGAATGAAAACCCGTACGTAACACAGTCTTGAACTAACAACCGGCAATCTCGGGCGCGTTCCATTCTACATTTATCCTGTATATAGTTTTTTATATTTTGAATAGTCAACTTAAAAATTAATATCTTGTACCAAAGTCTAAGTGAACATTAAACATTTATAACGTTTTAAACTACATAAACATATTTTTTAACACGCTTTTATTAGCTTGGCCTGTATGTAACGTAATCACTGAGCTTAATTTTCACCGGTTTCTAGAAGTCTGATTTATTTGAAACTTTCCATACGTATCAAGGACCGATGACAAAGCATTAATGGGATGGTTTGGTGACATAAGGTCAACGGCCATAAGGTCAATTGGCCTTATTACCACTTTGAATGGCCATTAGTTTGAATGGAATTTAGCACACGTATCAAGGCTCGATGGCAATGCATTAATGTGATGGTGTGGTGACATAAGGTCAAAGACCATAAGGTCAATTGGCGTTATTACCACTTTGAATGGCCATAAGTTTGATTGAAGCTTTGCACACGTATCAAGGCTCGATGAAAATGCAATAATGTGATAGTGTGGTGACATAAGGTCATCGGTCATAAGGTCAATTGGCCTTATTATCACTTTGAATGGCCATAAGTTTGATTGAAACTTTGCACACGTATCAAGGCTCGATGACAATGCATTAATGTGATGGTGTGGAGACATAAGGTCAACGTCCATACGGTCAATTAGCCTTATTACCACTTTGAATGGCCATAAGTTTGATTGAAATTTTGCAGACGTATCAAGGCTCGATGAAAATGCATCAATGTGATGGTGTGGTGACATATGGTCAACGGCCAGGAAGTAAATTGGCCTTATTACGACTTTGAATGGCCATAAGTTTGATTGAAACTTTGCACACGTATCAAGGCTCGATGACAATGCAATAATGTGATGGTGGGGTGACGTAAGGTTAACGATAGTTAATTAAGTTATTAATAAAATTTTATTTAATTTTTCGGGATCCTGCCATCTTCGCTGCACTCGTCTATAATGCCAATGTTCTGCCGACCCTTGGCAATTTCGGCGAAAGACCGGGTCCAGCCTCCCTGCTTCGTGGCTCTTTTCGGTGCCGTGGGGTTGGATTCATCCATGTACCGCTGGCGTTTCGAGGTTTCATCACTCTCGACTAAAACTTTTAAAATTACTTGAACTAAAAATTTTTAAATAAATAGTAGTTAAAAAAACTAAAAAAAACACGCTTTTATAGCTAACCGAACTAAAAAATAGAAAATAATTTTCAATTTAAAAGGGTTTATATAACAGTAGTAGAAGGTCAAACAATCATTTATAGTTAATCACCTTAAAATAAAATTATAATAAAATTTAAGTTAATAACAGAATAATTTAATTCACAGTAAAATGCGTGGGGTGCTTGATATGGAATGTTACAATCATTCTATAGGCAACTATCTGAGATGAAAGGTATGAAATGTAGTCAAATGCACCCCACGCTTTTTTAATCTGAATTAGATTATTTTGTTAATAACTTAAATTTTATTATAATTTTATTTTCAGGTGATTAACTACAAATGATTGTTTGACCTTCTACTACTGTTATATAAACTCTTTTTAATTGAAAATTATTTTCTATTTTTTAGTTCGGTTAGCTATAAAAGCGTGTTTTTTTTAGTTTTTTTAACTATTATCATAATTCATGGTCCTTCGCAGCCATCTTTGTCCCGCCCTAAATCTTAAATTAAAATTAATTAAAGTATTAAATCGAATCTTCGTTCGCAAATAAAAATATATAAGAAAAACTACACAAAAGTGCTTACAACAAAAAAAAAAAATATATATATATATAATATAGTGACAGTGTGTACTCAAAATATACCCGTTCAAACATAGCTACATATATACTGACAAAAAAAATATATACCTATATTGCAAAAAACAAAAACAAAAATACCTAAAATCAAATGAGGAAAATATAAACGAAAACTCATACAGTGATTTTAAAGTGTTAAACACAAAGAGAAAAAAAAATTTTGGAAATTTTGGAAAAAAAAATGCAAAAAATTTTAAATTTTTTGAAGCAAAAAACATGGTATGAAAGTTGAGAGACAATAAAAAACAAGCACAAAAATACAAATCACCTTTAAAAGCAGCGAAGCAGCAGCAACAACAGCCAGCTAAGCAGCATCATCAACAACAAGCAGACCAGTCAACACAACAACAAACCCCATAATAATACCGGAATCGGTGAGTAGGCAGTTTTTTTTATTTTTCATAAAAAATATCGAAAATAGTAAAACTTTTTTCCACAAAAGTTATATTAGCCGTGTTTTTTTTTTCACACGCGTATACGTTTACGTTTGCTCGTAAAAAAACGCTTATCCTCGCTTAGATAATGCTTAAGAGACCCAACAAGCGGCAGTGGTTAAATAACTAGCTACATCATAGGGTGTACCGAAAAGCGGAGACACAACCCTCTGATGGCTATAGGGTATAACATATAGCTGAATCAGTTGCGATGAATTGTGGACACGCATAGAATACATAGAATTAGTATAGAGGGTGAAACATAGACACTTATTTCAGGTACATCTTAGTATAATGCGTATTGAAATTTAGTAGGACAAATTTTATGCGCAGCAATTTCAGAGGTGCATCGAAGTTTGACGCTTAGCAATCCATATAAATTTTAAGCGTAAACGTCTATAGATGTAAAAAAACAGCTATTATTTTTTGTAAACTGCATATATCCACAGATATATATATATGAATATCGCGGAAATTTTCTTACAGTTCATTTACCTGCAAACTGTTTGCAACTAAAAATTGGTAGAAAATATTCCGCTATACCAATAGGCAAAACCCGCAAATTATATATATATATATGCATAAATTTCAAGTAGCATTTAATCAATAAAAATTGCTGTTTACTTGCCTACTCAAACCCACTATGCAAGAACAACATCAGCAAAATTTCTTCTACAGCTGAATTTACCCCGTTGTTGCACAGATCGTTGAACTTGGCGATACAGTTCAACCTTACTTCCAAGTCATTTTTTCTTGATTGGGAGCATATATAAAAATTCTAACATCCATATGTATGTATATACTTACATACACGAACATTCTCCCAGCACGTATAGCGAAATTAGCAAATAGAGTGTGTACTGTTGATCAAATTTCCCAACCGCTCTCACGGTAGCAATTTTTTCATCTTTCTTTGCTGCACTCTCCCAACACTACATTCAAGCACACTCAGCTTCACTACAAAAAGCGACGAAGAAGCAAATCAAAACATACTCTATTTGTAAACAAAAATAGAGCAGCTTCTTTGATTCACGTGCATACGTTCGCACAAATAAACATATATAAATACATACGTTTGTATATTGCGCATGTACATTTGTACTTATTCTAGCGCACAAAACTAAGTTTTAGATATTTATGTCCCTATAGGAACTTTCCAAAAAATACTCATACAGACTTTAAAGTACATATTATTATTTTCTGATATACACATATATACCAATAATTTAAAAATACACGTTTATTTCCACACGTATATTTATACGGATATATAAGTTAAAAGTATTTGTGAGATTTATGTAAATTAATTTTTTGTTTTTACAAAACATTATACATACAATTAATTTCCGTATTTTGCGAATCTAAATTATTTAAGGAACGTCCGTTGTCCGTGCTTGACTCTATTTAAAAATAAAAAAAAAACACACACCGCCACTAATTTAAATTCCCTTTTTTAAATTTCTGTGGCACGAAGAGTTTTTACATCTTCGAATTTTGCGAACGTTCCCTGACCGTACAAATAATTTATTCGGTTTTTTTCGGTGAAAACCCAAAAGTTTGCTTAAAATTCCTCTTAGTCCCCCAAAAAATTCTTAAACCGGGGCAAAACCAAAAGATGGCCCAAAAGAAGAAACGGGCAAGGAAAAGGGCAACATCCCGCCACCCAAAATCAAAATCAGTTGACTCATCTGCGCAAAAGTTCATCGCAGAAAGTGACAGTCTCATGAGATACTGTGCAAAATTTAACGAGGCACCAATTCAAGATCACACTGAATTGTATCTCATGATAAAGGACAAATCACTATAGATGATTATTGGGTCCAGCTTCAATCGGTTTACGATCTGGTATTTTCGAAACAAGACAAAGTTTCCCTGAAGGCTTCAAGAGTTAGGTACACGGCAAACAATGCACTTGCCTTGATACGTATGAAAGGACAAAAGCAAAGATTGCCGATCAATTTTCTTTGATCAAAATGATGGCAACACCGATTCCACCACCCCACGTGCCTCAACCCTTGGCCGAGCAAATATTTACTTAAAAGTCCCAGCATCGACCCGGAGACCTTTTATGGTGGCTATGAAGAATGGTCCGCTTTTCGTGATATGTTCACAGCGGTGTACATTAACCACCCAAAGCTCTCCCGTGCTCAGAAATTGTACAATCTCCTGTACAAAACGCAAGGCAAAGCCGGCTCCATCGATAAATAACATCCGTTGAGCGATGATAACTTTGACCTTGCCTGGGAAGCTTTACGGTCACGATACGAAAACAAGCGTATCCTGGTTTACAACCAGATCATATCTTTATTGACTCTTGCCACTACTCAATCCGAAAACAGTTAGCAACTTCAGAGATTGCAAAATACAATCAGAAACTGCCTATCAGTCCTTCGCACACAAGGAGTTACGACAAACAATTGGGATCCGATTCTGGTGTACATTTGTTCATCAAACCTTCCCGAACAACCCTGTCACTTTGGGAACAATCTCTCTCTTCGCGAAGAGATATACCCTCATGGTCACAAATGAACGACTTTCTCACCTCGAGATATGAAGTCGTTGAAAGAGTCAATAGGCTTCAACAAAGCCAAAGCAAACAAAAACAAGTCGCTCATCAAAATTCTGTGCAAAATAGGTCCTTCAAGAGGACGCAAACCCTTGTGGCAGAATTTAAAAAGGAAGCTTCCCAATGTTACAAATCCCTGCACCTTATTAGATTCTGTCCACAATTCAAACGAATATCTACGCAAAACCGGACACAATTCGTAAAACAAGCTAAGCTGTGTACAAACTGCCTTAGCAGCACTCATATCATCAATGAGTGCACGAGCAAGTGGTCAAGTTCGACATGTCATCAAGGGCATCACACGGTGTTGCATGCGACTCCACAAGCTTTACGTTCCACCCCGCGAACGAATGCACCAAACGTGCAGCACACAACTGCTGAGTCAACATCTCCCGTTCCACAAAGGCAGAGTAGCTCCGATTCTAGCGAGCTACTGTGTACTTCAAAACACTCACCGGTTCAATCATTGCATGTAGCCAATGATAAACAAATTCTCCATCCCACCGCCATGGTCGCAGTCGAACACGAAAGGGAATTATTTCAACTGAGGGCCCTTATATATTAGGGCTAGGAAAGAACTTTCATTTCCTCGAAAGTTCAACAACGGTTGAAACTTCTATTCGAACATTCAAAGTACGAAATCTCCGGCATGGGTGGACAAGTCGCACAAAAGTCCTCCAAGCTTTGTCCTTTGACACTGATTGCTTCCAAAAACATGAAAAAATAAAGGCTCATGCCATTGTATTGCCGCAACTTACAAAGAATCTGTCAACATCCACCATTACTCGCAAAATCTTGAAGCTGGTCAAACTCATTGAGCTCGATGATCCCAGTTGCCACATACCAGGTCAGACTGACATGGTAGCCATTGCCAGCGACATACTTCCACAAATTCTGCTGGAAGGTATAAAAAGGTGTGCGGTGGCATACTTGCGCAACAAACCATTTTTGGTTGGATTCTCAGTGGCCCAATAACTGAAAATGTTGTGTCATCCTCGACACAAGTCCAAGTGTCAAACGAGACAATCAGTTCTCAACTGAGAAAATTTTGGGAAAAGGAGGAAATTCCACAACCTCCACAGATATCCCCCGAGGATCAAGCGGGTGAGAAGTTATACTGACACGTGCACCAAACGGTCGATACATTGTGCGACTTCTATTCAAGGAAGAGTTTCCTAAAAAACTCTATCTCGGCAAGTCCCGCCCGGCTGCCCTACAGCAGTTTTTCAGTATGGAGATAACGCTTCAGAAAAAGGGGGAGTTAGGTACAATGTAAAACAATGTGTTGCAATAATATCTCGACTTTGATCACATGCAATCTACCGACCCATGCGAAATTACTTACCGCATCATGCGGTAGTCAAGCACATAAGGTCGTCACCAAAGGTCGTGTGGTTTTCAACGCCTCTAAAAAATCTGGGTCAGGAAAATCCCCGAATGATATTTTATACACTGGTCCAATGCTACAGTGGCGCATGCATAAATATGTATTCAATGAAGACATAGAAAAAATATACCGTGAGATCCTCATACACAAGGACGACAAAGATTTTCAGCGAATTCTATTTCACAAATCGGCCGACTCCATTGTTAGCGATTTCAATAAAAAAAATGGTTACATTAGGCGTCAATTGTGCACCATATACCGCTATATCGTACGTTGCGTCAACTAGTGACACGAAAGTGACATTCCCCTTGGCTGCAACTATTCTCAAGGCGCAAACGAAGGTCGACGACATCTTATCAGGAAGTCACATCATCGATAATGTCACTGAATCACTCCTTCAAGTGATAAAAGCCCTTAAATAAGCTGGTTTCATATTAAAGAAATTAAAGGCTAATCACGCGGCCATATTAGAATAGTTTCCGAAGGAGGATCTGTTAGACTCAAACTTCTTGCAAATTGAAAGCACTTCCAATACCAAAACTCTTGGATGGAACGCGCTTACGGACAAATTTTCATACATCATTCTGCCGGAACACACCCAAAAGGCGGTCACAAAGAGACAAATTTTATCTCCCGAAACTTTTTAACCCGGCTGGTTGGCACCGATCGGGATGAATGCGTCAAGCCCGCAACATTATCAAAATGGCAACATTTCGCAGAAAATCTACCAGCCATTTGCCACATCGAAATCTCTCGATGGGTTAATGTCGTTCGAGACAACCCTGCTGATCTTGGCACACGTGGTTGCAAGCCGCATGATTTGATAGGCTTCTCACTTTGGTGGCACGGACCACAATGGCTTTCTTGCCACATTTCGGTCTGTCCAAAGCCGTAAGCAGGTAGCGCATATCACACACTCGAAGAAGAGGACGATATTCTTCAACGTTTGTCCTCATATCCTCCAGCTCTCCGTGTGATTGCATACGTGTTCCGCTTTGCGAACAACGCCTGCAACAAATCCAAATCAGTGGCAACTACACATAATCCCTATCTGACCCACAAATAGTTGCAACTTGCGAAAACGCGGCTTGGGGCAATGGCACAATCACGCCATTTCGTGGCGGAAAAGAGCGCCCAACAAAACAATATGCCAATTAGCAAAAAGAGTTCCCTTCTGGCTCTTAGCCCCCTTCTCGATGGAGACGGCCTCATACGTATCGTTGGGAAATTGGAACATTCTACATTACCATACAACGAGAAGCATCCAGTAATCCTTCCTCCGGATTCGAGGCTATGCCAGTTGTATCTAGAGTTTTTACACCGCCTGCTTTTTTATGCAGAAATACGGTTAATGCTCCAAATGATGAGGCAAGAGTACTACGTACCAAAACTAAAGCCTCTTATTAAGAAATTTATTTCCAATGGAAATCGTGCACGCTTTTCAAACAGAAAATACGCGCGCAAATAATGGCAGCGCTACCACCTGAGCGCTGCAATTTCTCACTCCCCTTTTCCACAATAGGAGTAGACTTTGCAGGTCCATTCCAAATAAAAGCATCGGTTCTGAGGTCGACCACTATAATAAAAGGGTAAGTGGCTGTATTCGTCTGTTTTTCCACAAAGGCAGTGCACATTGAGCTATGCTCGGATCTCACCACCGAAGCCTTTCGAGCAGCATTCGGCCGATTCGTTGGCAGGCGAGGTTATCCCTCAAAAATGATTAGCGACAATTTAATTTAATTTATTTATTATTACGGCTGTTTAGGCCTAAAACTTAAATTACTAAATAAAATTCATTATTAAAATATTAGTTCTATTGAATATGCTGTCGGAATGCCATGTGATTCCGATAAGCGGTTGAGACTGGGAGTCACTTTTTTAAGGGAGGTTGGAAAGGACCCGTTTCCAATCCTCCAGTGCTCCCGGCATAAGGCAAAAAAATTTTGAAAATATATTTTCTTTTATGACGCTGTGGGAATGCAAGAAGATTACGATCAGCACAGCTCAAAATGCAATGGGAGGTTGAAAAGGACGTGTTTCCAATCCCCCTGTTCCAACTTTTGTTTGGCCTTACTTTAATTTATTATGATTGCTATCTCCAAGTGGTGAGTAATTTTTGTTGGAAGGTTGGAAAGAACATGTTTCCAATCCTGTCCCGATTTACGCTGAAAGCACGCTGTGCCCCATCAATTTTCTATCGGGCGATCCATTTATGGTAAATCAATCGGGAGCTTAAGGCTTAGCTGCTTGTGCATTTTCCATCATGTGTCCGTACATCAAAAATAAGGACAATTAAAACTTGTTTACCTTAGCGGGAGAGTTTTGCAGTACTCTAGCAATTTTTTCTTGAATGTTTTTAAATTATTACTATTTTTTATATGATTAGGAAGTTCGTTAAAACTTTCTAAGCCTTTATAAAATATATTTTACTTGTCCAGTCCTGTTTTGAAGAGAGGAAGTCTGAAATTACTGTTATCTCTGACTACGTATGATAAATAAGTTTATCACGTAACATAAATAAGTTTATCACTCAAGTACTCAGACAACATTCTAATCTTCATATTAAACACAAATTTCATACTGTGATAAAATATAAGCTATCTTATATCATGTTTCCACCAAATGCAAACACCGTATTTGCCTTCGAAGAGCGTGTTTAAAGGCAAACACAAGTAGAAACACTTGTCAAATTCCATACAAAAATCGAAACCCAAACTCATTCCAAACCCATCTTTGAAAGAGTGTTTGTGTTGTGTTTGCATACTTTTTATTATTAACTGGTGGCAATAATGTTCATTTATGCCAATTGTTTCTGTTTTGTTTTCACATTCTTCTCGAAGCCATGGCAACATTGTTTGCGATTGTCAATGACAATGTCAAAAAAGGTAAAATTACAAATATGGCGCAAATAATTAATAAAAAAAAAACTAAAATACTATGGACGCCTGCAGCAGACGAGGCGTTTATAGGTCTCTGAGAGGAAAAGGCCAGCGAGTTGCGTGGGCCACGCAAAAATTCTCATATATATCATTTCTCCATATATATGAGAATCATTGGCAGCCTAGAATCACTGTGGCATTCGTTCCATCGATATCAAATGTAAAATACACAATTTTACAATGAGATACAGGTTAGAAATATGGGGTAGTGATCTAGGACAGCAGCTGACTCTTTAAAAAATATCTAAAAGTTAGGTGCAACCAAATCATGAAAAATACTACAAGCACATGAAAACTTACAACCTTATTTTGCACATTTCTTGAGAATTATTACAGATATCGGGTTCCCTACAACGAATTTGATATCCTGGACCCGAAACGCGTCTCTAAGTATCACTCTAGTTAAATTTTCAAGAGTCAGCCGCTGTCCTAGACCATTACCAAATATATGTACATATTTGAGTAATGTTCTAGGACCGTGGCCGAGCCCTAAAAAAATAGCGAAAAATCTGAAATTGATACCCAGACACGCTTTTTGGCCACAGAATCTCGCATCCGAAAGCGAATACCCGATATCTCTAATACTTCTCGGGGTATTTGCAAAACAAAATTGAAGTTTTCATGTGGTTGTTGTATTTTTGTTGTACACAGTAAAAAAATGTGTGAGGAGTATCAGATATATCAGGTTTTCGCCTTCGGATTCGGCATCCTGGGGCCAAAATGCATCTCTGGGTACCACTTTCGGATTTTTAGCTATTTTTTTAGGGCTCGGCCACGGTCCTAGAACATTACCCATATTTACACATAACTATTAATTTGAGTGTTACGTGGACAATTTTTTCAGCAAGTGCAAAGGAACGCAAGGAACAGGCTGTTCTCTTGCTTCTTAGAAGCACTATGAACGAGTTCATCGTATTATAGGAAACGATCGCATAAATAATGTTGAAGCTATTGTTATGGATATTATACGAAGTAACTTTAGTAATCGAGACAGATATTGTCATTAATATTTGTAAAATACCAAAAATTAGTATGGTAATCTTTTAATTTGGCGGCCTACAAAACCCAAAAATGTGGAAAGGGATATTGAAAGACAGCTATAAATAATATCGAGCGCACTTTGTAATATATCCCTGGTTTGGTCACACTGGCTATATTATGATCCATAGTAGGATAGATTACCTTTCTGAATCAGCAGTGACAATGAGTGTATTTGTTTACGAATTTCCAACTATGCTATGCGAATAGCTCTTCCCAGAAATAACATATACGCTTTCGGATAATCGATACTGGGGTTAAACAAATCTCTTTCCATATTTTTGAACGGGTTTTAACAGTCTGCTGACAAATTAAAGTCTTGTCATAGTTATTACGTATGTGATGTACATACTCATCGGTGGTGACGGCAATGAACGCAGTATTAAATTTTTGTCCGCCTGCCTTACCTCTCCGAACGGCATCTGCTAGGCAGATAAATTTTCACTGAGAAACTTTTCATGGCAGAAATACACTCGGGTTGTTTGCCATACCACTGCCGAAGAGCGACCCCGCTAGAAATCTTTTTTATAATTGAAAAAACTTTCTAAATTTTTGATGTTGCTTTGCCCGGGGCTTGAACCCAGGACCTTTGGTGTGGTAGGCGGAACACGATACTATCACACCACGTCGGTCACTTCTTGTAGTAGCTATCGCTAAAACGATCGCCAAAAAACTCTAATAGGCCAGTCATTACAGGGGGTTCACCTTCGAATGTGAGATACCCACAATATTATCGCCTGAAAACTTGCATTATGGCATCCTGAAACAATTCTCAAAATTCGACAATAATTGGATGTCCGCAAGTTTTAAATCCAGGGGTCAAAGGTTACAAAAATCCATTCTTTCTCTTTTTTTGTAAATATCTCGATTTCTAGAAGTTTTGCGCTAATTATTATTCATATTATCTATATTGTAGATAATTAAATTCTCTACAACTTTTGTATTTAACATTTTTTCATATCTCGAATTTTTTTTCGAGATAGAGGGCGGAAATCGAAATTTTTGAAAAACGACCGTGATACTTACTTTAAGCTCTTATTACTTCGGAATGGCTCAACCGATTTCAAAGATATTGGTACCGTTGGAAAGGTATTTAAATTTTTTAATTTATAGTTTAATTTTTGGAAAAAGATAGGTTTCAGTGTAATCAACAACTTCGGCTTGTATGTTTTTGAAATACCTTTCCAAGGGTAACACTGTGCTTTTTTCATATCGATGCTTGAGTTCACCGTTATTCGAAGTGACAAATTTAAAAATTTTCAGGAGTTCTGATTTTGAATTTGCCATATATATATAAAACACATATTTCCACTTATATATATATAAATTAATACAATTTTTTTCTAATTAATAGCCAGACCCAGTCGGTTACATCGGCACCCACAGCCGGTTCGTCCACTTCGTCTCCCGAACCAACGTCTCCAGCTCTCAGCGAAGCCTCCACACCTATAATGAAGAAAAATCAAAAAATTAGCGAGTTGAACGAAACTATCAAAGCAATAAAATGACTGCTGATCTAATTGAAATTGAGGAAAAGAAGGTGGCTGCAATCGAGATGCTGTCGCAAAGCGTCGTTAGCTTCTTGGAGCGGAACAAATTTAAAAACAGTGTTCGGAAAAAAAATTCTATGCAAATATATAACTGGCTATATTTCTTATGATAATCAATTCGCATAAACGATTGTTTTTAAATATAAAACAGCCATTGGCAGGTAAATTATTTTTAAAACATTTACTAACTTAAAACAGTTACATTCAAGCACAACAAAAAACAAGTAAGGAAGGGGACTGTCTTCGGCTGTGCCTTTCGTGAATGGGGCTGAACAATAATCTTATCCCATTCGTAATCTCCAAATAATCGGCTGTATGAAATAAGAAATATATAGTAAACAGATGTACATACCTAAGCGATTTTTAAGATAAATATAAAAGTACCTGGGCGACCGAGCTTTGCTCGGCAATCTTCGAGTATTTATTTTATTTATTTTATTTTATTTATTATTTATTACAGCGTAAGCCTAGTTTGAACAATATTTATTAAATCACATTGTAGAACTTATCTTATCTAGTTAAGGTTTTACAATGTTCATAAAGCCTGCTTTTAAATATATAAATTTCTTCACAATTTTTTATTTCATTAGGCAATTCATTGAAGCTTTTAAATCCTCTATGCAAAAGGTTTTGTTTGTCCACTTCAGTTCTATAGAGTGGCAGTTTAAAATCATTTTTTCTACGGGTATTAAAATTATGGGTTTCGTTAATATATACAACATTATTTGTTAAGTATTCAGGTACAATTCCCTTTCGTATATTGAAGATCATTTTCATAGTATAATAAAAAATAATTTGTTTGACACTTAACCATTTTAGTTTTATTAGCATGTCGCTTATCGACGCATCTGACTTTTCCCTAAACACAAATCTCATACACCTATTTTGCAATATTTGAATCTGGTATAATGAATAAGACTGATGGGCAATATTTAAAATGAGATTCAATCAATGTTTTGTATACAATATCCTTAAACTCTCTATTTATAAATTTACAGGTTCTTTGCATAAAACCGACTTGTTAGCTATCTTTCCTACAGTGTATCGAATATGTTCATCAAATTTGAGTTTGTTGTCAATTACAATCCCAAGATATTTAATTGATTTTATTTGCTCTAACATTTCATCTTTCACCCTGAGCTGAATACTCGCAACTTCGCTTTCGATTTTTCGGCTAATAACGATATATTTTGTTTTACTCACGTTAAGTTTAAGTCTGTTACCACATAGCCATTTATATAAACTATCTAAGTCACACTGCATTTTTGTCAATGCAGTTGTTAAATTACTTTCACTTATTCTAAGCAGAGCATCATCCGTAAACAATTTTATGTTACAGTACTTTACAGCTTTAACAATATCATTAATATAAATCAAAAATGATAAAGGAGCCAATACAGACCTTGCGGTAACCCTAATGGGACCGACATTTCGTTCGATACTTCATCACCGATTATGGCTTTTTGTTTTCTGCCAGTCAAGTAATTTTGGAACCACTTTAATTTTTTACCCTGAATTCCCATGACTTTCATTTTCTGGAGCAAAATGTCTCGGTCCACTGTTCCGAATGCCCTTTTCAGATACAGGAAAACGCAAACAGTGTCTTTTTTGTTATTTAGATCTTCCTTCCAGTTAGAGATCACTATATTCAGTGAATTCAATAAATCCCGATTGTTCACTTCTTATTAATTTATTGTCTTACAAGTAATTTTCTAACTTATTTTTTATAACTGTTTCCATAATTTTTTCATCACATGGTAGTGTATTTATAGGTCGCATTTCCTCAGGTTTATACGTATTTTTTATTTTTTTTACTGGTATAATGGTCGACGTTTTCTATCTTTGTGGTACAATGGCCGTTTCCATGCTTTCATTTATTATTTTTGCGTAAAAATAAGCTGTATACTCTATTGAATCTTTTAAAACTCCTTCTGATAAAAGATTTTTGCCACCAATTTTGTTCTTGAATAGCCGAGCTATTTTGACAATGTCATCTGCTACAACTTTATTAAATTTGAATGTCGAACTGACTCAGATACGGTTAAATTTGAATCAAAACGTTCGATACTTTGGTTTATTTCTAAAACACTGTTTACGAAAAAGTTATTGGTCTCATTCGCAATTTCGATCTTTTCTTCGATTTGCTTATCTAATATTTGAATTTTTTTTATTTCTTGATGATCTTTTTTCAGGTTTATGGTTTGCTTTAGATTTTTCCACATTTCTTTGTTATTATTTTTACTAATTAAGATTTTGTTTTCCATATATTTCGCCTTTTTCTTTTTGTTAAGTTTTTTGTATCTTTTGTTTATTTCTTTATAATTGTTCCAATTTCCTGTTTTCCTAAACTCATTTAAAAGATTATATTTAAGTTTATTTAATTGTGTAAGTTCATGATCATACCACTTATTCATAAATCTTACTTTCACTACCTTTTCAAATGTTAATCCTGTCATACATTGTAGAATTGCATTGTTTACTATGTCTAATTGGGATTCTATACTGGTTGAATCATTTATCGCAAAACTGCATGCGCGCAACAAGTTAAGTAAATTTTCTTTATTATAAAGCTACCATGAGGTAATTGTTTCTGTTGTTCTCATTTTATATGGTGCTGATGTATTAATTTTTATTTCTATCGTTTCATGATCTGATATTTTATACTTGTCCATGTTTTGACAAATAACAACATTCGAATTTGAGTATAGAAGGTCGATTTTTGTTTCAGTTGTATCTGTGATACGTGTGTTGAAGAGTATTTTTTGGCTCATTGCCAAATCATTAAACATATCTGTTAATTTCCTGCTATAGGTGTTGTTGGCATTATTAACGTTAATGTTATAGTCTCCATGAAGCAATTCACACTTAACTCAACTTTTTCCAACAATATTCCATTTAGATAATAAGAAGTCAGCATCACTCGTATTAGGTGAGTGATATAAAACCCCTATTTGCCATTTTTTATCGCACTCTGTTACGTGGCTGACTGTTTGGATGGCAAGGAGCGGCGGCAAGCAGGTATGCTTGCGGGCCCAGGCTAGCTCGTCGTCTTGGGCGGGGCATTTCACCACCGTCCTCACTCACAGCACATGAACAAAAAAAAGGTTCATACCCGCATGATGGAAAAAAAGGGGAGGAGAAGCTGAAAAAGATATAAATAAACATGAGGGGCTAAGTTAAATGGAGGGAAAAAGATGAAGGCCTGTCCTGTCAGGTGGAGTCTACCCTCCCTCTGCAGTGCAACCTGCACCGCACCATGGGCACTGTGCTTACTCCTATCTACTTACAGTGCCCCCAAAACCTGACACTAGTCCGTCTGAAAGAGTCCTAGTCTAGTCCATGTCGATATAGTCAAAGGTCCGTGCAACCTACTTCCCCTCTCGTTGCACTAGTGCAACATCCACACCAATCTAATCAAGTTAGCAACTCATTTTTTTTTTTTATTTTATTTTATTTTCACATTCCATATGTAGGTACGAAAACAGGTTTTATTATGGATATTCAAAATAATTCAAATTGAATGAAAAGGTAGCTTAGGCTCTAGTTTTTGGTTTACAAAATCAAGAGAAAGATAAAAATTCAAAATTCAAGAGAAGAATCAAATTACATGAAGAGGTATCTTAGACTCTAATCTTTGTTTTATAAAATCAAGAAAATGATACAGAAAAGGGAATTAAATAAATTATTTTTACAATTCTGGTATTTCCTTATGTACTAGGAATCTTCATTAGTAACAATGCTAAGACTAATCAAATAAACTTGGCCTTAATCAAAAAAAATTGGAATTCAAATAAAAGAATTCAGATTATATAACGGAAGGGAGGAATAATTTATCCAAACTAAAATTAGCTCACTATAACTCATTGTACGATCACCTTTTTCCCTCAAGAATTCACCTACACAAGTAATTCAAAGAAAAAATAGGAATTGTGAATAGATGAAAATACAGTGAAACTTCTAATCAAATAATATCAAGAGGACAAAATCCCTACTTCAATTCAGAAAAATATAAAAAAAAACAAGACTCTCTAAGGGAACACCCTTTCCACAAAATGCCTATATCTCTACCTCAGGCAAATTGATTTGTAAAACCCTCAATGTGCATGAGTTTTAAAGACACAAATGTTTATAAATGTTAAAGAGAGAACATCAAATAAATGTGTTGTGTATGTTACCGATTTTTACTTTGACGCACCGCGCTCATCTGCAGTCCAGGTACCAAGGCTGAATTGATGCGAGCTGAAAAGAAAAGAAGGAGAAAAATTCCTATTCGTTTCCAATGTTCTTAGTGTTCTCTTTGACTGACCACATGGAATCCTCAGTTCCGGTCTGAATGAATGAAAATACGTACGCACCTTTTCTCGCAGTGATCGTGTTGTTTTTTTTTTCTTTTTGAAAAATCAGAACTAATAAAAAAAAATGAAAATTTATAGTGAATAGTGAACGTGCATCATAATATATCAGCCACCTAAAAACGGAAGAAAGTATGCGTAACAACAAACGTTTTCAAGAAACGTGTACCCCTTCTCCCCCTTTTTTTTGTTTTTTTTTTTTTTGGTGAGGAATAGCAATAACGACCAAAGGAAAGAAAAGCTGGTTTTCACGTGATAAAAAAAAAAAAAACGGATTAAGAAAGTAAGAAGTGTTTAAATATAGGGAAAGTTTTGTGAAATAAAGAAAAAGAAAAAGTTGTAAATTATGAGAAATACGGCAATTGCGTAAATTAAAATTTTGTAGGCTAAAGTGCCTTGCCAAAATAAAGTGGTGTGTCTAAGTGCAGCACGTGTGAAGATTATTGAGTAAGTGGTGGTGAAAACTATTATGTACGTATAACAAGGAATCTGGGGATAAAGATACTTTGTATAAATTTCAACCACGAAAATGCGTACATACGTATTCGAGAAAAATTAAGACAATGATCAAAGTTAGTGAAAAAAAATTATTTAAGCTTAAATACAAAAATGTTTAGAACTCTTATCGGTCGCCGCCGTGCTTTACTTCCTTTAGGTTGGTACTGGCACTAGTGTTGTTGCGGCGATTTCTTAGTGGTGGCGAGCACGCTCTCCCTTTTTTTTTTTTAACAGTCTGCTCCCGACTTCGCCTGTTGATTTCGCCTTTTGATTCACCTATCTACACTAGGGATTCGATGGCTATAACTTACCGTGGCGACTTGTTTTATATGACGTGAGTGAGTAATGTGATGCGATGACATATGATAAATGCCGACGTGATGTGATGTATGGTCATGCGATGTGATGTGAAGTACTGTCTGGTGGTGTGAGGGATGTCGATGGTGTGTGTTCTTATGTGTATCGTTAACGACGTTTATGTTTGTAGAGGTTGCGGGGCTATTGCTGGGGTGCCTGTTGTGGGTGGCGGTATTGGTTGCCGCGAATGTGGTTCGTGAATGGATTTGAATGAGTGGCGTCTCTGTATTTAGGTGGCTAGTTGCGGTGTCTGTGATTTTGTGGTGTTGATACTTATCTGCGTGATTGTTGTTGTGTATATGTACGTTCGTGGACATGTATGATGTGTGTGCTGTTGATAACTTTCTTCGCATATATCGGTGTGGTTGGCTATGGACTTACGGGTTTTGGTTATAATCTGGGCTTAGGTGGCTGGCCGTAACTGCGTGTGGAGGTGAATGTGTGTACGACGTTGTGGTGTTGTTCGTGACTTGGTGGATCCCTTTATTTGGAGTCTGGTTGTGGTGTTTTATGAGATGGAATATGAGTTGCCCTTGTGTTCGGTGTAGTGTATTGTCTCTCTGTATATTTGTGGATGGGTGTGGTGACGGTCAGCGGTTTTTGGTGCCTCGCACCTATGGTGCGTTGGAAGAAACAAAAAAAATACAAATTTAGATAGAATTTAGGAATGTTGTAGGAACTTGGAATTAAATCTACGGATGTGGGTTGAGTGGCTTTGGAGTGGAAATGGGTGACTTACCGTTGATAGTGGTGATGAAAATGGTAGCGGCAGGTATTTTAACCTGGTTAGGTTGGGGCCCAAAGGTTTTAATAAATTTTATTTGGCAGTTTAGACTGCACAGTTGTAAGTTCGCCACACAAAAAATAAAATACAACACCACTTTATTTATTTTTCTTCACTTTCACTTCGCGAAATAAGACGTCCGCTCGACACTTTGCCTTAAGATTTGTGACCGTCAGTAATGGAATAGTGGTCCTTTTATGGACTTTCCTTATTTTCTTTGTCCTGTTGCCACTACCGTTTTGGCTTTGCGGTGGAATTATTTTCGTAGAAAAAAAAATCACTCGAAGACCATCGAAGGCTTCCAAGCTGTCGACCACAATGTTAGGTAAGATACCCACACACACATATGCACGTAATCTAGAGGCTGTTTGCTATTTGTAGTTATGTTTACTTGTGATAATAACTTTGAGTGATCATGGAAGCACAGGGGCGTAGTTTGTACAAGGGCTGTCGTTACAGGAAGCACAGGGGCGTAGTTTGTACAAGGGCTGACGTTACAGGCTCGTATCCGCCGATGTTGCCTGCAATATGGAGCGTGTACGTAAAGAAATTCAATAACGCGGCCTGTTCTCTTCCCAGTGTTTCGCTCAACGTGTGGCCTCGACCCACGATCAGATGCCGGGCTTATATCTTTTGGATTTCATTCTATTTACATAGGGACATATCTACATGTTAGTAGTTGAATATTAATAACAAAAACTATCACAGAAGGGTGCCTACCGCTATAGTCAAGTAAAAAGAAGAAAAATAAATAAATACGTAAATAATCATTAACTATGGTCAAGTCAAAAAGAATTTTAGAATTTACCTGACCTAATCATGGTAGTCAAGGTAGGATACATCACTACGACACAGGAGGACCATGTACGAACATTCCACGACATTAATAACAACACTTAACAGGACGAGGCACAGTAACATGTGACAAGCACAGCATCTGACCATTTACGCCTCAAAGATATCTTTGGCGTGATAAATCCCTATCTTTTTCCCGTTTCTGTCGCCCAGTTCATACATCGAGTTGCCTATGACTTTGAGGATGATGCACCTAATTTGTTTTTGAGCTAGTTTTGCGTTGTAGTTGTCCGGTTGCGAGCTTTGCTTGAAGTTTCTTCTGTATACTAGCTGCCCTACCTGGAACTTGACATCTCGACTCCTTGTGTTGTAAGCTTTTGCACTCTTCTCATGGGCAAGTTTTAGTTCTTGCATAATTTTATTCCGCAACAATTGCATTCTGTGCTCTTTTGAATCAATCGAGTAATCGGCATACTTTATTGTTCCAAGCTTCCTATATATCTCGTACGATGTCCCGTGTTGCACCATTGGTATGCCAAATGTGGCAAAGTAAGGTGAACAATTTATTGCAGAATGCACTCCGCTACGTAGTGCGAACGCGGAATCACTTATGTGTTTGTCCCAATTTTTGTGGTTGTCGTTTATATAAGAGCGGACAATTTGGAGCACTGAACGGTTAACACGTTCAGCGGCACTTCCTTGTGGGGAGAAGAACGCAGTTTTGACTTGCTTTACTCCGTATCTATGGAGAAAAGTGTTGAAAATTTCAGAGATGAACTGCTTGCCATTATCTGAATGGATGAACTCTGGTACGCCGAAAATGTGGAATACCTGTTTTTCTAGGAACTTTACAACTGCGGCTGATGTCGCATTTCTCATGGGCTGTAGGAACACAAATTTCGAAAAATGGTCAAGACACACAAATACAAAGACATTTCCATCACAAGTACGCGGGTAGGGTCCCATGAAATCAATAAACAGACGTTGAAACGGTCGCTCGATTATATGCTGTTTTCCCATCTTTGGTCGGTGGAAAACATTCTGTGTCTTATTTCCCTTACATATTTCGCACCCTTTCAAATAGGATTGCACGTCGGCAATCATCCCTGGCCAGCAATATTTTTCTCGTATACGCGTTAGCGTTTTGTGGATGCCACCGTGACCTGCAGAAGGCGAGCTATGCGATGCTGCCACCAACCCCTGCCGCATTTCCGACGGTACCGAGAGTTTCCAGAGCTGGTCCTGCTGAAGCCCCCCCCTCCCTGTCAAATTGCGTTCGTTTATAGACGTATCCGTCCGACACACAGATGTCAGGTAATCTGTCCTTGTTTTCTGTAACCGTCTTTATGAGTTCTGTATATTCTTCTGACGTGAAGCCTGGTGCATCTAATGATACGTCTAAACATCTGTCGTTGCAGTCAAGTTCATCCATGTGTATTCTCGAAAGGGTATCTGGAACAATATTTTGTGCTCCTTTGCGATGCTGTATTTCAAAGTCGAATGCTTGCAACTTTAGGCTCCACCTCGCGAGTCTGCCAGACAGATCCTTTTGATTCATTAGCCATTTAAGGCTTGCGTGATCAGTAATGACAGTGAATGGCAGACCCTCGACGTAGGGCCTAAACCTCTTCACACTTACTACGGCAGCATAACATTCAAGCTCCATGATGCTATAATTCCTTTGGGCTTTATTTAGTTTCGCGGACACGTATGCTAGGGGACGTTCATTTCTTTCGTCATCCAGCTGGAACAAGACTCCACCGATGCCATGCGTAGATGCATCACATTGAATGTAGAATCGTCGGTCAAAGTCCGCGTGCGTCAGTACGGGTGCCGATATGAGGCTCTGTTTTAGTCTGTCGAAGGACTTTCTCGCTTCGTCTGTCATGTTAAATTTCTTGATCTTGTCCTTGGTGAGGCAGTCATCCAGCGGAGCTGCTATCGTCGCGTAGTCCTGGATAAATCGTCGGTACCAGCCTGACATACCCAGGAACCGTCGGAGCTGCTTGGGGGTTTTTGGTTCCGGGAAATCCCTAATAGCTGCCACCTTATTTGCATCCGTTCTTATGCAACCGTCGCCCACTACATAACCAAGGTAGCGGACCTCTTTGTAACAAAATTTACTTTTTTCCACATTGATTGTTAGCTTCGCTTCCCTTAAGCAACGAGCGACCTTTTCAAGTAAACACAAATGAGACGAAAAACATTCTGAACACACTAAGAGGCCATCTAAATACACAAAGACGGACTCACGTAACGTAGCGGGTATGACTTTATCCATAAGCCTACACATCCTCTGTGCCGCATTACACAGACCAAACGGCATTACCGTAAAATGGTATAACGGCCTACCAGGCACCGTAAAGGCTGTCTTTTCTCTGGATTTCCTCTCCAAAGGGATTTGCCAGAAGGCATCTTTCAAATCGATGGCTGAGATGTATCGCGTATTCTGGAGACGACTCAAGATCCCATCGATATGCGGGAGCGGATATGCATCTTTCACAGTCCGTTCGTTCACTTTCCTAGCGTCCAAGCATAGCCGATTCTTGGTTCCCTTAATTAGCAGTGAAACAGGTGAGTTCCAACTACTATTACTTTCTTCGATTACCCCCATACGCAGCATTCTGTCGAGCTCTTGGTAAACTAACTTTTGTATTGCAGGAGATATGGGGTAATGACGCTGTTTCACTGGGAGATTTTCATTTACGACTTCAATTACGTGTTCTTCCAAATCGGTTTTGCCTAGACCCAGTACAGCGAACGAAGGAAACTGCGCTTTCACTTTGTCTAAGGCCTGGGTTTCTGTGGGTGAGAGATCGTGTTGAACCGCGTCGAACGATAGGTCGCCCTCGGCGGGTACGAGCTCTGCGAGGGCACTATCCATTGAGGGCTTTATCGATCCCCGATTGACTAGGTTAAGGTTGAAAGTCTTCCAAAAGTCGATGCCTAAGTAGACTTCCTGTTGCAGCCCTGGTACTATTAAAAACTCTAGCTCTTTTGTCATATCATCCCATTCGACCGGCAATGTAATCACTCCTATTACTGGGGTTTCGTTCCCATTCGCCGTTCTAATGTTCTGACCTGATATCTGTATCACCTGCTTTTCTTTCCCTACAAAAAATATATTTGCGTTCTTGCCTAAGCAGCTAGCGCCTGCTCCCGAGTCTAATAATGCTAAAGTATCTTTGCCGCCTATTTTTGTCTGTGCAAAGAATCTATTATCGCCTTTTACTGTCACTATAGTTGAAATTATTTTATTAAGGATTCTCTTATAAGCTTTCCTCTTCTCTCTCATTTTCTGAATTTTCCTAAAATTCCTATCCTTCCTCCCTTCTAGGGACTCGCAAAATATTCTTTTCCTAGCTGCCTCATATTCAAGTTTTCGCTGATGTAAACTTTTCATTTCCCGTTTGGTCTCTTCGCATTTCTTATCATTCCTACCACAAAAATCATTTTTATTTCTTTCCCTTTTCAGCAATTGGTATGGTTGTTGTTGACCGGGGGCTCCTTGCCCTGGCAGGAGTTCCCGGCTATCTCCGCCAGAGCACAGTTTCCCTTTTCAGGTTTGAAGACGCAAAAGGACATGTCACCCCCAATGCGAAACACACCATGTTGTGGAAAGATGACTTGCAACGCGGTTCCTTCTTCGCTTCGGAGGGGTTTTTGACGAAATAATCCACAGGCATCCCACAACAACACATCATCAAATGGAATGGTGATGGACAAAACGCGTTGATGGTGGACTTTGGGCCGTTCTGTGAGGTGGAGGCATGGATTGGGGATGCGCCTTTTGAGCTAGGCATGCTCATCTGTGGCTGATATGAGGGTTTGTTCCTAACAGGGTTACCGATTGCTTCTATTGGCTTTGGATTTAATGCTTCGTCTACTAGTGGGATTTCTAGGAATGCCAATTCATTCACGGTTTTCGCTCTGTTACGATTTTCTTTCATGACCCGTTCTGCACGCTTACATTCCGTCTTCAATTCTGCCAAGGTATCCATCTTCGACGCGAATGTCAAATTTGCCAGGTAAGGTTTCAAGTTTCCTTTAAGTATTCCCACTAATTCTTTCTCTAGAATCTTCTTTTGTAAACGAAACGTGAGATTATGGACCTCTCCGTAAAATTCATCAAACCCTTCCTGCGGTAGCTGCTTTCGTTCCATTATTTCCCGGATTATCTCATAATCGGACTCCGCAGTTTTGAAATGGCACAGAAGCTCGGCTCTCAACGCGGAGTATCCAAAGTCTGGGTCATCCGAGTGGTCTTCGAGTACTTGCCAGTACCATTTCAACGCGGAGCCCGATACGAGACAATGGAAATCTGTAAACAGCTGATAGTGGGAGATCTCGTACTGTTCTCTCATCTTCTCTATCCTGAAAATGAAACTCTCCACCGTCATACCTTTGCTCGTGCCGTCGAATTTTATATGCCACTTTTCTCAGTCAACTTTCTTGCGCTTTGGTGGCTCATTTGGTTGCGTTCGATCCCTAGCTTGGGTGTTATTAGAAGGGGTATTAGAATGGGTATTAGAATGGGTAATGCCAGCGTCTCCTCGTTGATTCCCAGCATCTGGGGTCGATGATACAGCGGAACGATGATACAGCGGAACGATGATTCAATGCTTGAACAGAGGTTTCTATCTCCGCGACCCTGTTGCTAAGGTTCGCAATGTTGGTTCCCATGTTGTGCACCTCGATCATGCATTGCGCCATCTTATCATTTTGTTGAGCTATCGTAGCCATTAGTTCTGTCAGTCGGTCAACGCTGCTCGCAGTAGAAGGTCGCGCCCTTTCCTGGGTCTTTGGTTGCTCAGCACCAGAGCCGACGGGTCGCTCATTCAGCGCGGGGTCATCGTTTGCTGCAGCACCTTGTTGATCAAGCTCTGACATCTCTAGCTGGTCCACCTTCCTAAAAAAGCTTAAAGTTATGTTTGACTGGTGAATGGACAGTTGCTCGCTAACTACCACACCCGGTTGATGTGTTGTCTCTTCCCTTAGCGAGCTGAATATTCGGGACGTACACCTATTAAAAAGGTCGGTTGGCACAAAGTCGACGGTATGCGGGACCCCGGTATCAATCTGGGTAAGAATAGAGCCTACTACTTGGTTTTCCAAAGCACGTGCCGCTGCACGCGTAATCCGCCTATTTGTAGCAAAAAGTCCCAGTCCACCAACAACTCGTTCCGTGCTATCACGGTTTTCCATACGCACACCCACCAATAACGCGGATAAGCTACCAACGACTAGCCTGCAACAATTGACAAGACTTCCCAGGGGATATTATAAACCCAAAAGCATTAACCCGTAAAAATCAAAAAAAAAAAAAAACAGGAAATTGAAAATCGGAAATCGACAATAAAAAAAAAATTAAATTGACAATACGAAAATGTTTAACTTTGTTTTGTTTTTTTTTTTTTTAGTGAATTCGGTATTATATATAACTATGCATGTACATACGTGGTAACTAAAGATTAGAAGGAATATAGGTACAATTCAAAAATATTTAAATTTGTATAGAGTACTTACTTACTAAGGTGTAAGTTCACAAAAAAAAATGGCTTTAACAAGTATTCAAAGTGTTAGAATTCAATATTTAAAACTAATAGGAATAAGACTACCCTCAACAATGAAATGTTCTTTTCTGTACAAAAATTTTTTTTTTTTTTTTTTTTTTTTTGACAAAGTGGAACTTGTTCGCTGTCGATTATTAAAACAATTCTTTCTACTTAATAAGTACACTATAAGGTGACAGATGAGCGATGTAATTGATTTTTTTTTTTTTTTGTTTTTTTGATCGGTGTGTTCGTGGTGTTGCACTTCCGCGAGGTCATCGTAGGTACGCTGTCGAGTGTCTGTTCGTCCGCCGTCCATGGTCTAAGTCATCTAGTCTCTTACCCACTAAGGATTGTGGTACATCACGACCTGAACCTTGGCTTAGCACGTGGCTACCACCATTCTCAGTGACTGCAAAATTATCCCCTTTGTGGCAACATGCTATAAGCCTCACACATTGGGCAGTGCCGGACCGCACATGTGGCAGCTTGAACAGCTTGTTGTCACCTGAAACCAAAAATGCAATATTTACCATACCTTGTACTGTGCTGATCCGGACTACGGATACCACTTCTAGAAGCGTTGAACCTCTCAGGAGGAACTCTGAAGTCTTGACCAGCACCCCACCCACAGTTATTAATTAGCCACAAAACTCCTCATATTAATACAAAAAGCTGTTAGCTAAAAACTCCTAAACTGTCCGAAAGAAAAGAAAATAGCTGAAGAGATAGTACATAGGGAATAGAAATAGAGTGGGAAACTAAATAACGATCGGGCTATTTTCGTTGAGCGTCATTGTTACGTGGCTGACTGTTTGGATGGCAAGGAGCGGCGGCAAGCAGGTATGCTTGCGGGCCCAGGCTAGCTCGTCGTCTACCTGCTTGCATACCTGCTTGCCGCCGCTCCTTGCCATCCAAACAGTCAGCCACGTAACAACTCTTTTAGTTTTATTATGATGCACCAAATGTTATTATTAATCCTTTTATTATATATAACGTTGTATTTCACAGAGTTGTGAGCATATATTAAGACACCTCCTGTGTGTCTGCTATGTGAGTCACATCTAATTACCGTATAGGCATTAATATGTAACTCTGCTTCTCTAATATCACCCCCGGCACATGTTTCCGAGCACAATAGTAACACAGGTTTATGCTCCACAATAAGATTTTCTAGTTCATTTTTGTTAGAAATAATACTACATATATTTAAATAGATACATTTAAATTCAAAGTTTTTATTTGGTTGCTATTTCTTCGCTTTTTTGCTCTGCAGATACCGTATATATGCAGGGCACTTAGTACTATAGGCATAGTGATCCACTTCAACATCTATAACTTTTCTTCTCACCAAGTCAAAGCAGTTAACTCATCTTATGATGTTTGAGTTACACTCTTTAACATCATGCTGTTCACCACATTTGCTACATGTTTGTTTAAATGCACAATCACTAGCTTTATGTTGGAAACCTAGACATTTAAAACATCTAGGTACATTTATATATTCAAAAACTCTACAACTGTCCCATTCAACTTTTATTCTCTTCTTCTCAATTAGATTCTCATACGTTTCACAATCTGTTTCTATAATAATATTATTGCTTTTTTCTCTTTTATTGCGATCTTCATAAACCTTAATAATTTTTAACTCTTTATTATCTTCAATATCGTTTTTTTTTTTTTTACACACTCAATAATTCTCTCATCATTTAATTTTGTTGAGAGCCCCACTATTTTTAACGCTCTCCGCTTTTTCGTTTCTCTCAATTTTTCCGTAGCATATTCTTGACCTATTTCTTTTTTTACTTTCTTTTGTACTTCTTCTACTGCTTCACTGTTTTTGCACTCAACTATTATCGCACATTTATTTATGTTAGTAACAGTCGTGATAAGACCTTCGGTTGGTTCGATTACTTTTTTTAGTGCTTTCTTAGTTTCTTTTGTATTTTTGTTGTATAGGTTTAATAACTATTTTGTTTGCGTTTCTTTTTGCCATTTCTGCGTATGATGATTTTGCATTTATTTGTTTCTTTTCAGCACGCATTTCACTTAATTTATCGCAGCTGCTGTTCAGACTCTTATGTATCTCAGTAATGAGCTCCTGTTTCAATATTTTGCATCTTTCACTAAATATTTGTTCTATTACTGCATTTATTTCAACTGTAAAGTCATTTTTAATTTTTTGCATTTTATTCGTTATTGCATCCTCCACTATTTCTTGAACATCTGAACTTTTTAAGTTTTTTGAATCACTTTTTTCCATAGAATGTTTTATTTCAATAAATTTTGTATTTATGTTTGATAAGCTACACTGGTTACAATACCATTTAATATTTAAATTTTCATTTAGAAATTTTAATTCTGCTCTTTTTAAATTGCTACATTCACACAAAAAACTTTATCACAGCCGCCACTGCATGTTAGCATATCTTCCACTTGCAGTATTTTTGCTGTGCAATCTTTACACTCTAGCTGAGGCATCATTAAAATTTTATTTATTTTTATTTTTTTATTTTAAGAGTCACTGTCTCAATAATTTATACGTTTAAATATCCAATTTCAATAATTGACTTTTTAGTTTATGTTTAACAGCAATTTATGAGATATATCTTTGCATTTACCACTAAATTTTAGCAAAAGCACATATATAAAAAATATTGTAACTTTTGCTTAGTCATCTGATCAAATTTAAGAATAATGATTTAGTATGCCACATACTTTGTTCTACATGTCATCATTAATCAAACTCTACTTTTTTATATGTACATATATTATATATTTTTAATTACCAATATTTGATTTCCTTAAAAATAGATTTCAAAAACTTATCAAACACTAACCGCAAAATGATCTGGAATGAAAAATTTGAAATGGGTAATTCTAGCCTATAGTATAAGGGATTGTTATGACAATTAGTGAAATCGAGAACTAAGTTATTTAGGTCGAGTATATCCATGCGCCGAATTATTAATTTCAAACATTTTTTTAGTTATACACTATGAAAGTCTCACAATTTTATTACATTCCAAAAACTTGTAAATTTCACATTTGACAACTATCAGCTAGTTTAATTAAATGTCTACTTATTTCCCTAAGCGCCATCTGTTGGTAAGTAGTTAAATGGTTAGATTTCGTTTTCAAATTGAACATATGCCTCTAGTATTCAACGGTAGCAAATTACCATGGTGAGATATCTTTTTGCTATGGTGAGAAAACTTTGTAATAGTAATCTGTGAGAAATTGCAATTATTCATTTCATATTTGCCAAAAATATGCATTTAAATATATTTTTCTAGAATTTGCAACGGTGCCTTGATATTGCATTTCAATTTTATTAGCGTGTGTGAAATTAAGAAAATTAAGTCGAATCATGTGTAAGATTTTTTTACGAAGATTTTTAACTTTAACGTTCCGCTTTAAAGCTTTAATAGAATATGAGTAAGTAGAGTAGGTACTATGTCGTCTAACTACCCCAACCCTAAATGGCAACCCTACTCAAAAATGTTCCCGTTGTAATGCGGAGTGAAATACCTTTAGTTTGATACCCATATCGTCATATCTCATGCAATTTTTTTTTATTTCGAATATGTGGCAACCCTAAATGGCAAACCTACTCAACAATGTCCCTATTGTAATGCGGAGTGAAGTACCTTTCGTTTGATACCCATAATGGCATATCTCATGCAATTTTTTTTAAATTTCAAATAGGTAGCAACCTTAAATGGCAGCCCTACTCAAAAATGTCCCTATTGTAATGCGGAGTGAAGTACCTTTCGTTTGATACCCATAATGGCATATCTCATGCAATTTTTTTTAATTTCGAATAGGTGGCAACCCTAAATGGCAACTCTACTCAAAAATGTCCCTATTGTAATTCGGAGTGAAATACCTTTCGTTTGATACCCATATCGGCATATCTCATGCAATTTTTTTTTTAATTTCGAATAGCTGGCAACCCCAAATGGCAACCCTATTCAAAAATGTCCCTTTTGTGATGCGGAGTGAAATACCTTTCGTTTGATGCCCATATAGGCATACCTCATGCAATTTTTTTAATTTCGAATATGTGGCAACCTTAAATGGCAACCCTACTCAAAAATGTCCCTATTCTAATGCGGAGTGAAGTACCTTTCGTTTGATACCCATAATGGCATATCTCATGCAATTTATTTAATTTCGAATAGGTGGCAACACTAAATGGCAACTCTACTCAAAAATGTCCCTATTGTAATTCGGAGTGAAATACCTTTCGTTTGATACCCATATCGGCATATCTCATGCAATTTTTTTTAAATTTCGAATAGCTGGCAACCCCAAATGGCAACCCTATTCAAAAATGTCCCTATTGTAATGCGGAGTGAAATACCTTTCGTTTGATACCCATAATGGCATATCTCATGTAATTTTTTTTAAATTTCGAATAGGTGGCAACCTTGTGAAACATTCTGAATGGCAACACCTAAGTAGAAAGTCTTAGAAGGTGATTCGTTATCTCTGTGCCAAATTTCATTTAAATCGGTTGAGCCGTTCCCGAGATCGTTCGGCTATACAAATATACATGAATTGCTTGTTTAAAGTTATAAGATAAAAATAATAGGTAGGTACTTTTTGTGAGAATGCAAATTTTCACGGTTTTTGTGGTCTGCATGTAAAAATTATGACTACGAATCACGTATTTCAACAATATATGACGTAAACGTAAGTATTTGATGAAATTTGAAACTTCTAGCCGTAAAAAGGGGCAAAAATGACAGTTTATATGGGGTATATAATATATAGGTGTTTTTTTTTTTAAGCGAGCTTGGAAAAAACGCTTCAACTAGCTAAAGAGTTTCATTATGTTAAATCCATACAGATGGTGGAGGTTTATTAGCTAATTGTTACTTTTTTTCGCTGCTGTGACATTTTTACTTCTAGCGCAGTATTCTCTGGTTGACACACTCAACCAGAGAATTACAAAAACAAAATACATGAAATGCGTGTGTTTGTTTGTATGTATTTCGCCCTGCCGCCACGCTGTTATTTTGTTATTTTTGTTTATCTGCACATTCGTATGCTCATTTCATCCGCTCGTTCAAAATAGTGCCCTATTTTTGAATATGCAACACTATACAACACTATCAATCAGGTCGACAATTACCTAAGCGGCTTCAATTGAAAGCGCTTAGCCAACTCAACTCGATTGCTTTTTATACTCAGTTGAGCAGAGCTCACAGAGTATATTAAGTTTGATTGGATAACGGTTGGTTGTACATATATAAAGGAATCGAGATAGATATAGACTTCCATATATCAAAATAATCAGGATCGAAAAAAAATTTGATTGAGCCATGTCCGTCCGTCCGTCCGTCCGTCCGTCCGTCCGTTAACACGATAACTTGAGTAAATTTTGAGGTATCTTGATGAAATTTGGTATGCAGGTTCCTGAGTACACATCTCAGATCGCTATTTAAAATGAACGATATCGGACTATAACCACGCCCACTTTTTCGATATCGAAAATTTCGAAAAACCGAAAAAGTGCGATAATTCATTACAAAAGACAGCTAAAGCGACGAAAATTGGTAGATGAGTTGAACTTATGACGCAGAATAGAAAATTAGTAAAATTTTGGACAATGGGCGTGGCACCGCCCACTTTTAAAAGTAGGTAATTTAAAAGTTTTGCAAGCTGTAATTTGGCAGTCGTTGAAGATATCTTGATGAAATTTGGCAGGAACGTTACTTCTATTACTATATGTACGCCTAATAAAAATTAGAAAAATCGGAGAAGGACCACGCCCACTTTTAAAAAAAAATTTTTTTAAAGTAAAATTTTAACAAAAAATTTAATATCTTTACAGTATATAAGTAAATTATGTCAACATTCAACTCTAGTAATGATATGGTGCAACAAAATACAAAAATAAAAGAAAATTTCAAAATGGGCGTGGCTCCGCCCTTTTTCATTTAATTTGTCTAGGATACTTTTAACGCCATGAGTCGAACAAAAATTAACCAATCCTTTTGAAATTTGGTAGGGGCATAGATTTTATGACATTAACTGTTTTCTGTGAAAATGGGCGAAATCGGTTGATGCCACGCCCAGTTTTTATACACAGGCGTCCGTCTGTCCTTCCGCATGGCCGTTAACACGATAACTTGGGCAAAAATCGACATATCTTTAATGAACTTAGTTCACGTGCTTACTTGAACTCACTTTATCTTGGTATGAAAAATGAACGAAATCCGACTATGACCACGCCCACTTTTTCGATATCGAAAATTACGAAAAATGAAAAAATCCCATAATTCTATACCAAATACGAAAAAAAGCATGAAACATGGTAAGGTAATTGGATTGTTTTATTGACGCGAAATATAACTTTAGAAAAAACTTTATAAAATGGTTGTGACACCTACCATATTAAGTAGAAGAAAATGAAAAAGTTCTACAGGGCGAAATAAAAAAACCTTAAAATCTTGGCAGGTATTACATATATAAATAAATTAGCTGTATCCAACAGATGATGTTCTGGGTCACCCTGGTCCACATTTTGGTCTATATCTGGAAAACGCCTTCACACCACTCCCTTTTAAAACTCTCATTAATACCTTTAATTTGATACCCATATCATACAAACTCATTCTAGAGTCACCCCTGGTCCACCTTTATGGCGATATCTCGAAAACGCGTCCACCTATAGAACTAAGCCCCACGCCCTTTTAAAATACTGATTAACACCTTTCATTTGATACCCATATCGTAAAAACATATTCTAAAGTCACCCCTGGTCCACCTTTATGGCGATATCTCGAAAAGGCGAACACCTATAGAACAAAGGCCCACTCCCTTTTAAAATACTCATTAACACCTTTCTCTTGATACCCATATTGTACAAACAAATTCTAGGGTCACCCCTGCTCCACCTTTATGGCGATATCTCGAAACGGCGTCCACATATGGAACTAAGGATTACTCCCTTTTAAAATACTCATAAACACCTTTCTTTTGATACCCATATTGTACAAACAAATTCTAGGGTTACCACTGGTCCACCTTTATGGCGATATATCGAAACCGCGTCCACCTATGGAACTAAGGATTACTCCCTTTTAAAATACTCATTAGCACCTTTCATTTGATACCCATATCGTGCAAACGCGTTCTATAGTCACCCCTGGTCCACCTTTATGGCGATATCTCGAAAAGGCGACCACCTATACAACAACCACCACTCCCTTTTAAAACCCTTATTAATACCTTTAATTTGATACCCATATCGTACAAACATATTCTAGAGTCACCCCTGGTCCACCTTTAGGGCGATATTTCGAAACGGCGTCCACCTATAGAACTAAGGCCCACTCCCTTTTAAAATACTCATTAACGCCTTTCGTTTGATGCCCATATTGTACAAACAAATTCTAGGGTCACCCCTGGTCACCTTATGGCGATATCTCGAAACGGCGTGCACCTATGGAACTAAGGATTACTCCCTTTTAAAATGCTCATTAACACCTTTTTTTTGATACCCATATTGTACAAACAAATTCTAGGGTCACCCCTGGTCCACCTTTGTGGCGATATCTCGAAATGGCGTCCACCTATGGAACTAAGGATTACTCCCTTTTAAAATACTCATTAACACCTTTCATTTGAAACCCATATCGTACAAACGCATTCTAGAGTCAACCCTGATCCACCTTTATGGCTATATCCCTAAATGGCATCCACCTATAGAACTATGGCCCACTCCCTCATAAAATACTCTTTAACGCCTTTCATTTGATACACAGTCCAGGGTTTCCCTCGGTTCATTTTCCTACATGGTTATTTTCCCTTATGTTGTCACCATAGCTCTCAACTGAGTATGTAATGTTCGGTTACACCCGAACTTAACCTTCCTTACTTGTTATTGTTGCTTTCCATGCAATTCGGTAAGCTAGCTAGTGTTTTAATTGTACTAGTTAGCAACGAAATACAGCTTTTATACCACCGATCTCTATGATTTTCTCAGACAAAAATATATGCTATATATGTATTTATTTGGTGAAGTTTGAAGCTTCTAGCTGTTAAAATGGCGCAGAAAGTGCGAAAAGTTTCTTATCTGAACAATAGGTTGTATGAGATATATACTATATATACCACCGATCTCTATGATTTTTTCAGACAACAATATATGCTATATACGTAAGCATTTGGAGAAATTTGAAGTTTCTAGCTGTTAAAATGGGGCTGGAATTGCGAAAATATATATATACTATATATATATATATATTATATATACCACCATATATATACTATATATACCACCGATCTCTATGATTTGTTCACACAACAATATATGCTATATACGAAAGCAACTGGTAAAATTTGAAGCTTATAGCTGTTAAAATGGGGCAGATATTGCGAAAATTTTTTAATTTGCCAACCTTTGCTGTGAACTCTATCTTTCATTCTTTGTTTATCTAAGTTTTTACTTGTTTGCTTATAAGGTCTTTTTGTTCTAATTATGCTGCCCAGTGCATGGGTTTTTCACTAAACAAAGTAAAAATAAGGGAATTATTAACCAGCCTGAACAATATAAATTAATTCCTGAATTCAATACTAGTGGCTGAAAATTAAAATAATATTAATAATAATGCGAATAACAACAAAAACACCAGATTAACCCGTTCTAGAGCAAAATGCTTTGCGAGTTGGACTAGTCTCTAAGTGAGCAACGCGAAAGGTTCTCCGCTGCCTACCGTTGTTGATGGTTATGTTGTGGATGCTGTTGCTGCCAACGATAACTTATCTAATGCGATAGGTAGTGATAAGCATATGCATTCTACTAGTGAGAACCATTCTTCGCATACTCTTTCTTCAGTTTCGCCGGCGGCCACTAACGTGTATGCTGTTGATGCTGATGATGGTGGTATTGCTGTTGTTGATGCCAATGAAAATTTAACTAATACAAGTTTTGCCGTCGGCCACTAATAAAATGCAAAGTCATATCACTAATATCACTGCCAACGTCGCTGCCCCTCCATGTGCGCAATTACATTCTGATGCTTTGAAATCTCATTCCGCTGCTACGTCACCTCGCACTGTGGGGCATACACACCCGCAGATACCTCAGAATGAGTTTAACGTTGTTGGCTGTAATTCTAACCTAGGACTTGGTGTTGCGCCCCGTATGCGATGGGTTCATCTTTCTTCTTTCCAACCATCAGTCACCGCTGATAATATAATTGAATACGTCCTAATATATGCGGGTGTAAGTAAATGCGATCTCGTGAATAATAATTTAATAAAAAATAATACGCCAGTCGAGTCCGTTAATAGGGTGAGCTTCAAACTTGGAATTTCTGCTGCACTCTTTTCTAAGCTACTCTCAGCTTATCTATGGCAAGCTGGTGTAAATATTTGCCCCTTTCGATTTCTTCGCAAGCGGAATAAAACAAACAAATAACATTATTAATACAATTGGTGATTCCAATACGATCGCTAATAACAGTCTCAGCATATACTTTCAAAATACTTCCGGACTTAAAACAAATTCTGACGTTGTCTTGTCGCTTAGCTCGCAACTGGAATATGGCGTTTTTGTGATTGTGGAAACGTGGCTCACTGCCGACCTCACCCACTACTTGAACAGCTTTGTGTGTGCATTGGTGGATCTTCTTTTTCTAGTTCACCGTATATATTTGCTTCGTATATTCCACCGAATTGTGCTGACAGCCTCTATATCGCGCATGCTGATAACATTATAACGTTTGTACACAATAGACTCGGTGAGAACTAGATTTGAGTTTTTGGTGATTGTAACCTTGGCTTCGTTGGCTGGTCAAATAGCTATTCATGTAATGGTCTTGTTCCTAATAATCTCTCTTCTTTTCATGAGACTTATGTTATTGATAGTCTACTTAGCTTAAATTTATGTCAAATTAACAATTATGTTAACAAGCTCGATAGAATTTTAGATTTATCTTTTGTTGATGATGGTTTGCATCATGATCATCATGATCTATCTGAATGTCTTGATCCAATATCGGTACCAGGGTTGCATCATGTTGCTCTGGTTCTGAAAATTAAGTTTTATCACTTTGCACACGTTTCTCCCGAGAAGGAAATGGCTTTTCATTATGCTCGTTGTGATTTTGATCATCTAAATATTATTTGTTCTGATGTTAACTAGGGTGACTTTTTGGATGGCTTAGATGTATCTACCAATTTTTACAAATTCAAAGAAATTTTGTTAGCCATTTGTTCTACCAATATTCCTTTGATAAAAAGCAAACCATATATATAAGTTACTTTGGTATACCTATCGTTTTAAGAAGTTAAAAAATCTTCTTAATAAATTTTACAAGAAGTATAAGGTAACCAACAGTCAATGCCATTATAATACCTACAAGCGTTTGCTGAAAGAGTTTATCTGTCTGGATAAGTTTTTGCCTATAAATTATATTCTTAATATCGAGCATAACATCAACTCTAATCTCAAGACCTTTTGGAACTTTTTGAAGTCGAAAAAGTCCTGTTCTATAATACCATCAACCGTTTTTCTTAATGACAAATCAGCTCATACTCCTGTTAATGTGACAAATTTGTTTGCCGACGTCTTCAAGTCCCATTTTGATAACAATAATTCTGAGTCAGACCTTGATCTCAATTTTTCTTCTGATGCAAATTTATCGTCAGGTTTTGGGTTGCTTCTTCTCACATATGAAGATGTTGCTAATGGTATTTCGAAATTGAAGCCTTCCTCACGTACTGACGTAGATGGGTAACCTGCCCAGCTTTGATATTCCCCAGCTTTGATATTCCCTTTACTAACTATCTTTAACAGATCGCTAGCCACGAATGTCTTTATAGATGCTTGGAAATTGGCATCCATAACCCCGGTTTTAAAAGTGGTAGCAAAAACAATGTAAGCAATTATAGACCAATTTTCCATCTATCTACTGTTTCAAAGCTACTTGAATGTATTATTAAGTTCAAAATGTATTTTTCGGTCAAACGTTTAATTGTTCCAAACCAGCATGGTTTTATTCCGGGGCGCTCTACTGTTTTAAATTTGGCAGTGTTTAGTGAGTATTGTCTATCGGCTTTTTCTAGCAGATGTCAGGTAGACTGTGTCTACACGGAATTTTCGAAAGCCTTTGACAAAGTGTCTCATAGGATTCTGATTGCGAAGCTTGAGTGTTTTGCCTTTCATTCTGGATTTTTGAATTGGCTTAAGTCGTACTTAGGTCATAGACCATGAGTGGTTATGGTACTCGTATGTTGCGACATCGGGTGTCCCACAGGGTAGCATTTTTGGTCCATTGCTCTTTATGTTGTTTATAAATGATATTTCCTCATGCTTTAAGTTCAGTTACTTTTTGCTATATGCCGATGGCTTGAAGATATTTCGAAGGAACTGTTGACTGTACTTACCTGCTGGAGCGCATTTATCTTAATGTCCCGCAAAGGACACTGCGATATTCAAATATTTTTTATTGCGAAAACTTTAAGACAAACTATCTTCGGAACGGCCCTTTGTCAAGGGCTGTTAATGAATTCAATATAATCTCTAATTCTATCGATATTATTTTTCGGTCTCGAAATCATATTTTCTGTATACTTTAAATTTAACATAATCTATTAATTTGCTAAATTTTATTTGCTCATAGTCTGTAAGAATATTTTTCATGTTCGTAGACTAATTCAAATAATTGAATAAATAAATAAAAAAAGATTATTATCTGAACAATCGGTTGTATGAGATATATACTATGTATACCACCGGTCTCTATTATTTTTTCTGACAAAAATATATATGTTACATACGTAAGCATTTGGTGAAATTTGAATTTTCTAGCTGTTAAAATGGGGCTGAAATTGCGAATATATATACATATATATATATACTATATATACCACCATATATATACTATATATACCACCATATATATACTATATATACCACCGATCTCTGTGATTTTTCAGACAACAATATATGCTCTATACGTAAGCAGTCGTTGAAATTTGAAGCCTCTAGCTCTTAAAATGGGGCAGTAATTACGAAAAGTTTCTTAGCTGAACAATCGGTTGTGGGGATATATACTGTAAAGAATTTACTAATTGTAACGAATTTACTTACAAATCCTCTTATTTGCCCTTCTGCTAAGTTCGAATCACTAAACTGTTGAATAAATAACTCCAATATTGAATAATAGAAAAGTGGCTCTTTATTAAAGTACTTCACAATAACACTTATACTTGGCAACTAGCTTGCTTAACAACAAACTGATTGATAGCTCAAATGAAAATCACTCTTCGCCTCTACTGTCGCGCCTTTTATACTTTTTGATTTCTCATTGCATACGCCATTTCCATTCCAGAACTTACTAGTTAGTTTCAGCTACAAAATCGCCAGCCACAACTTCGTTTATAACTTCACATTTGGGTAATACTTGCACCAATTATTGCCCTCTCTTGTCAGCAGTTCAGATAAGATATATGCATGTGTTTGTGCATTGCTTCTCCGCTGCTCGTATACGTACATGTTACATATGTGTAGACGCAATTATTGTTTCGTTTATATAGATACATAATGATTGATCTATGGATGTGCATGATATCACTGTTTAGCATAGGCTTAGAGATAGCAGCACCCCTTAGTTTTGCTAATATTCGTAACACTGCCCTCCACCTAAATCTGATCATCCCGATCAGACAAATCTCCCGATCTAAACGCCGCTAGCATCTCCAGATGTACCACTCTTCTACTCCGTGGTTTCCCAGTGGTTTGTATGCGGTAGTTGGTATCACTGATCTTCTTCACAACTTTGTACGGGCCTCCCCAACTGCACCGCCGGTTAGGGTTGTTTAACAGTACCAAATCTCCCTCCAAGAAACCTTGCGAATTTTTGTTCTCATTGTTCCTGCGTTTCATCTTACTACTCATTATTCTTGATCGTTCCCTCGCACTCTGTTGTTTGGCCAATGAACTTCTTCGCAGAGCTTGCTCTTGACAGATTGACTTTGCATCATCATCATCGTCTGGACGTTTCACAAGGGTAGTGCGCGCTGGCTTGAAACGACCCCTGCATTCTTTCAGTCGTTTTTGTGCGTCCACTAGGGTTTGTCGATGCCGGTCTTTTTCTCGCAGGTACTTTTAATTTCGCTTTATTTGGCCCATTCGATTCATCAACCTTTTCTTTTAACTTTCGTGGCCTTTGTCGAGTCTTCTCCACCATTACTCGATTACTACTGAACCCTTTCTCCAACTTGAAGTTAAGTGGTATATTCTGGTTCTCATAACGCATCACCCTTCTCTGCATATAGATTTTGATGTCATGGTCAACCAAGAAGTCCAATGCCAAGATGACTTCTTCAACGACCTTCGCCACAACGAATTTGTGTAGAACCGTGACATTTCCAATCAAAACTTCACATATCACTTCTCCCTGAACTTGGTTATACTCGCCAGTGACCGTACGCAACCTTGCTCCAGGTAACGGTTTTACTCTCCTTTTGCCAAGTCAGATCGGATCAAGGAATGAGATGCGCCCGTATCTACAGTCAGATATCACAGAACATTCAATAGCTGGGGCAAGTTTTCGTTCTTTACAACTGTCACGCTCTTGCTCATCTCCTCCAGCTTTGCGTTTCCGGCCACCCAAATTGTTGGGACTGTTAGGGTTGGTATTACAATAACGCGCAATATACCCTGGCTTTCCACACTTAAAACATTTGACTGCATCATTATTCTTCTGCTGCGTACCCTTCAGTGCCTCCAAAATTGTGTCTACCCAGTCTGACCTTTCCACTTCCACGCGATGAGATTTGCATGTGGGCTTACTCAAAAGCGACGCTGTTTCTTGAGTCAGTGCGTGGGATACCGTTTCAACAAATGTTAGTTTTGGATTCGCATATGTAGCTCGCTTCGTTTCCACATCTCGTATGCCATTTATGAAGCTCTGGATGTTTACCCTTTCAGTATATTCCATGGGTGCGTCCGCATTTGCAATATGAGCCAATCTTTCAATATCTGAAGCAAACTCTTGCAATGTTTCATTTGCTTTTTGATAGCGGTTTGGAACTCAATTTGGAATATCTGTTTTCTATGCTCGCTTCCATAACGTCATTCTACAGCAGCCATCAATGCGTCATAACAGTTCCGTTCGTACTCTGGAACAGTCTGTAAGATTTCGGCAGCTGGTCCTGGTCCTGCTGGTCAATGCTACGAAGAGGGCAGCAACTTTATCTTCCGCATTACAGTTGTTCACTGCCGCGGTCTCCTCAAACTGTAGCTTAAAGACCTGGAAAGAAACAGAACCGTCAAAATATGGTTTTTTTTACCTTTGGATTGATTGCTGAAACAGCTGGGCGATTTAGTTGCAATTGCTCCATACGACCTTTTAAATCATCTACTTCTGCCTGAAATTGAGCCATTTGTGCATCCTGCGCTTCCAGTTTTGATGATACCTGTTCCAAAATTTCTGCCGACATTTCAGATATACGTGCCTCTTGCGCTTCCAATTGAGATGCCAGATATATCTTTTGGTCTTCCAGTTGAGATGACACTTGCGACGTCAATTCTGAAATACGTGCCTCCTGTGATTCCAGTTGGGACGCCATATATGTCTTCTGCTCTTCCAGTTGGGATGCCATATATGTTTTCTGTTCTTCCAATTGCGATGTTATATGGGTTTCCTTCGATACCAGTTGGGATGCCATATCGGTTGATATTTGTGACGACATTTCCGAAATGCGCGTTTTTTGTGCTTCAATCTTCGATGTTATTTCTGACGACATTTCTTTTAATGTCGATATTTGTGCTGATATTGCAGCCAAAATCATGTTCAAGTCTGTGCTCGTAACTGTGTGCGATGTTTCGTTTTTCTCTTCAATTTTTGTTGTTGTCTCGTCCCCATCAGGATAAAAGACATACTCATCCACATCAATTCCTTTTGCTTCCACTGCCTCTCGTAGCCGTGCCTGAAGTTCGAGTTTAACGCCGCTTGTATTTAATCCACGGCTCTCCAATTCCTTCTTCAGTTGCTGGATCTTCAATTCACTGAACTTTGCCATGTCCTTGTTGTCCTCTGGACTTTATTCAACAATTCCTCTTTGACACCAATTGTAACGAATTTACTTGCAAATCATCTTATTTACCCTTCTGCTAAGTTCGAATCACTAAACTGTTGAATAAATAACTCCAATATTGAATAATGGAAAAATGGCCTTTATAAAAGTGCTTCACAACAACACTTATACTTTGCAACTAGCTTTCTTAACAACCAAACTGATTTATAGCTCAAGTGAAACTCACTCTTCGCCTCTACTGTCGCGACTTTTATACTTTTTGATTTCTCATTACATACTTCCAGGATTTTCCATTCCAGAACTTACTAGTTAGTTTCAGCTACAAAATCGCCAGCCACAACTTCGTTTATAACTTCACATTTGGGTAATACTTGCACCAATTATTGCCCTCTCTTGTGAGCAGTTCAGATAAGATATATGCATGTGTTTGTGCATTGCTTCTCCGCTGCTCGTATACGTACATGTTACATATGTGTAGACGCAATTATTGTTTCGTTTATATAGATACATAATGATTGACCTATGGATGTGCATGATATCACTGTTTAGCATCGGCTTAGAAATAGCAGCACCCCTTAGTTTTGCTAATATTCGTAACAATACTATATATAGACCTAATTCATGCATTTTTTCAGCCAACAATATGTGCAATATACGAAAGCATATGGTGATTTTTGAAGCTTAAATCTGAAAAATTGAGGAAGATATGACAAAAATCCTCTTTTTCTGAAAAATCGGTTGTATGGAGGATATATGCTATAGTGGTCCGATCCGGCCATTTCCGACAGATGTCCAATCGGACACCTAATTACACCCGCTCGCTAAATTTTATAAAGATATCTCAAAAATTGAGGGACTAGTTTGCATACAAACAGACAGACGGACAGACGGACATGGCTAAATGAACTCAGCTCTTCATCCTGATTATTTCGGTATACTTAATGGTGGGTCTATCTATTTTCCTTTAAAGACTTACAATTTTGGGTTTCGTGAAGAAATTAATATACCATTTCATTTTCATGAAAGGTATAAAAATAGGTAGGTACTTTGTGTGAGGATGCAAAACTTCACGTTTTTTGTGGTCTGAATGTAAAAGCTACGCCTACGAATCACGTATTTCAAAAATATATGACGTAAACGTAACTATTTGATGAAATTTGATGAATTTTGAAGCTTCTAGCCGTAAAAAGGGGCAAAAATGACAGTTTATATGGGTTATATAATATATATACCACCGATCTGTATGATTTTTTCAGACAACAATCTATGCTATATACGTAAGTATTTGGTGAAATTTGCAGCTTCTAGCTGTTAAAATGGGGCGGAAATTGCGCAAAGTTTCTTATCTGAACAATCGGTTGTATGAGATATATAATATATATACCACCGGCGCTCTACGCGTTGGCGATGGCGAGTACCGAAGAAGATTTAATGATGAGCTGTACGAGCTATACGCAGACATCAACATAGTCCAGCGAATTAAAACGCAGCGACTGCGCTGGCTAGGCCATGTTATGCGAATGAAAGATGATGCTCCATCCAAGAAAGTGTTTCTGTCGGAACCCGCCTATGGAAGCAGAGGTAGAGGGCGGCCCCCACTCCGTTGGAAGGACCAGGTGGAAAACGATTTAAACTCCCTTGGTGTGACCAATTGGCGCCGGTTGGCGGAGCGAAGGAGCGACTGGCGCGTCTTGTTGGACAGCCATAACCGTTTAGACGGTTAAGCGCCAATTAAGTAAGTAAGTAAGCTGTTGTATGAGATATATACTATATATACCACCGGTCTCTATGATTTTTTCAGACAACAATATATGCTATACATGGAAGAATTTGGTGAAATTTGAACCTATCTAAACGATTTTTAAGAAAAATATAAAATAAACAAGTTGGAGCTATGGTGACAACATAAGGGAAAATAACCATGTAGGAAAATGAACCGAGGGTAACCCTGGAATGTGTTTATATGACATGGGTAAAAAACGAAAGGTGTTAATAAGTATTTTAAAAGGGAGTGATCCTTAGTACCATATGTGGACGCCTTTTCGAGATATCGCCAAAAAGGTGGACCAGGGGTGACTCTAGAATGTGTTTGTACGATATCGGTATCAAATGAAAGGTGTTAATAAGTATTTTAAAAGGGAGTGATCCTTAGTTCCATAGGTGGACGCCGTTTCGATATATCGCCATAACGATGGACCAGGGGTGACCATAGGATGCGTTTGTACGATATGGGTATCAAATTAAAGGTATTAATGAGGGTTTTAAAAGGGAGTGGTGGTAGTTGTATAGGTGGTCGTCTTTTCGAGATATCGGCATAAATGTGGACCAGGGGTGACTCTAGAATGCGTTTGTACAATATGGATATCAAATGAAAGGTGTTAAACTGTATTTTAAAATGGCGTGGGGCTTAGTTCTATAGGTGGACGCCTTTTCGAGATATCGCCATAAAGGTGGACCAGGGGTGACTCTAGAATGTGTTTGTACGATATGGGTATCAAATTAAGGGTATTAATGAGGGTTTTAAAAGGGAGTGGTGGTAGTTGTATAGGTGGTCGCCTTTTCGAGATATCGGCATAAAAGTGGACCAGGGGTGACTCTAGATTTGTTTGTACGATACGGGTATCAAACGATAGGGGCAATGAGCATTTTAAAAGGGAGTGAGCCTTAGTTCTATAGGTGGTCGCCTTTTCGAGATATCGCCATAAAGGTGGAACAGGGGTGACTCTAGAATGAGTTTGTACGATATGTGTATCAAATTAAAGGTATTAATGAGGATTTTAAAAGGAGTGGTGTTAGTTGTATAGGTGGTCGTCTTTTCGAGATATCGGCATAAAAGTGGACCAGGGGTGACCCTAGAATGCGTTTGTACAATATGGGTATCAAACGAAAGGTATTAATGAGTATTTTCAAACTAAAGGTGTTAAACTGTATTTTAAAATGGCGTGGGGCTTAGTTATATAGGTGGGCGCCTTTTCGAGATATCGGCATAAAGGTGGACCAGGGGTAACTCTAGAATGTGTTTGTACGATATGGGTATCAAATTAAAGGTATTAATGAGGGTTTTAAAAGGGAGTGGTAGTAGTTGTATAGGTGGTCGCCTTTTCGAGATATCGCCATAAAGGTGGAACAGGGGTGACTCTAGAATGTGTTTGTACGATATGTGTATCAAATTAAAGGTATTAATGAGGATTTTAAAAGGGAGTGGTGGTAGTTGTATAGGTGGTCGTCTTTTCGAGATATCGGCATAAAAGTGGACCAGGGGTGACTGTAGAATGCGTTTGTACAATATGGGTATCAAACGAAAGGTGTTAAACTGTATTTTAAAATGGCGTGGGGCTCAGTTCTGTAGGTGGACGCCTTTTCGAGATATCGCCATAAAGGTGGACCAGGGGTGACTCTAGAATGTGTTTGTACGATATGGGTATCAAATTAAAGGTATTAATGAGGGTTTTAAAAGGGAGTGGTGGTAGTTGTATAGGTGGTCGCCTTTTCGAGATATCGGCATAAAGGTGGACCAGGGGTGACTCCAGAATTTGTTTGTACGATATTGGTATCAAATGAAAGGTGTTAATGGGTATTTTAAAAGGGGTGATCCTTAGTTCCATAGGTGGACGCCGTATCGAGATATCGCCATAAAGGTGGACCAGGGGTGACTCTAGAATTTGTTTGTACGATACGGGTATCAAACGATAGGGGCAATGAGCATTTTAAAAGGGAGTGAGCCTTAGTTCTATAGGTGGTCGCCTTTTCGAGATATCGCCATAAAGGTGGAACAGGGGTGACTCTAGAATGAGTTTGTACGATATGTGTATCAAATTAAAGGTATTAATGAGGATTTTAAAAGGAGTGGTGGTAGTTGTATAGGTGGTCGTCTTTTCGAGATATCGGCATAAAAGTGGACCAGGGGTGACTGTAGAATGCGTTTGTACAATATGGGTATCAAACGAAAGGTGTTAAACTGTATTTTAAAATGGCGTGGGGCTTAGTTCTATAGGTGGACGCCTTTTCGAGATATCGCCATAAAGGTGGACCAGGGGTGACTCTAGAATGTGTTTGTACGATATGGGTATCAAATTAAAGTTATTAATGAGGGTTTTAAAAGGGAGTGGTGGTAGTTGTATAGGTGGTCGCCTTTTCGAGATATCGGCATAAAGGTGGACCAGGGGTGACTCCAGAATTTGTTTGTACGACATGGGTATCAAATGAAAGGTGTTAATGGGTATTTTAAAAGGGGTGATCCTTAGTTCCATAGGTGGACGCCGTTTCGAGATATCGCCATAAAGGTGGACCAGGGGTGACTCTAGAATTTGTTTGTACGATACGGGTATTAAACGATAGGGGCAATGAGCATTTTAAAAGGGAGTGAGCCTTAGTTCTATAGGTGGTCGCCTTTTCGAGATATCGCCATAAAGGTGGACCAGGGGTGACTCTAGAATAAGTTTGTACCGTATGGGTATCAAATGAAAGGTGTTAATGAGTATTTTAAAAGGGCTTGGGGCTTAGTTCTATAGGTGGACGCCTTTTCGATATATCGCCATAAAGGTGGACCAGGGGTGACTCTAGAATGTGTTTGTACGATATGGGTATCAAATTAAAGGTATTAATGAGGCTTTTAAAAGGGAGTGGTGGTAGTTGTATATGTGAAGGCGTTTTCCAGATATTGACCAAAATGTGGACCAGGGTGACCCAGAACATCATCTGTTGGATACCGCTAATTTATTTATATATATAATACCACGAACAGTATTCCTGCCAAGATTTCAAGGGTTTTTTATTTCCCCCTGCAGAACTTTTTTATTTCATTCTACTTAATATGGTAGGTGTCACACCCATTTTACAAAGTTTTTTTCTAAATTTATATTTTGCGTCAATAAACCAATCCATGTTTCATCCCTTTTTTCGTATTTGATATAGAATTATTGCATTTTTTTCGTATTTGGTAATTTTCGATATCGAAAAAGTGGGCGTGGTCATAGTCAGATTTCGGCAATTTTTTATACCAATACAAAGTGAGTTCAGATAAGTACGTGAACTAAGTTTAGTAAAGATATTTCGATTTTTGCTCAAGTTATCGTTTTAACGGCCGAGCGGAAGGACAGACGGTCGACTGTGTATAAAAACTGGGCGTGGCTTCAACCGATTTCGCCCTTTTTCACAGGAATAAGTTACAGTCCCAGAAATTAAGACCCTACCAAATTTCACAAGAATTGGTAAATTTTTGTTCGACTTATGGTATTAAAAGTATCCTAAACAAATTAAATGAAAAAGGGCGGAGCCACGCCCATTTTGAAATTTTCTTTTATTTTTGCATTTTGTTGCACCATATCATTACTGGAGTTGAATTCTGACATAATTTACTTATATACTGTAAAGATATTAAATTTTTTGTTAAAATTTGACTTTAAAAAATTTTTTTTTAAAAGTGGGCGTGATCGTTCTCCGATTATGATAATTTTTATTAAGCATACATATAGTAACAGGAGTAACGTTCCTGCCAAATTTCATAATGATGTCTTCAACGACTGCCAAATTACAGCTTGCAAAACTTTTAAATTACCTTCTTTTAAAAGTGGGCGGTGCCACGCCCATTATCCAAAATTTTACTGATTTTTCTATTCTGCGTCATATGTGCAACTCACTTACCAAGTTTCATCGCTTTATCCGTCTTTGTTAACGAATTATCGCACTTTTTCGGTTTTTCGAAATTTTCGATATTGAAATAGTGGGCGTGGTTATAGTCCGATATTGTTCATTTTAAATAGCGATCTGAGATGAGTGCTCAGGAACCTACATACCAAATTTTATCAAGATACGTCAAAATTTACTCAATTTATCGTGTTAACGGGCGGACGGACGGACGGACGGACATGGCTCAATCAAATTTTGTTTCGATCCTGATGATTTTGATATATGAAACTCTATATCTATCTCGATTCCTTTATACCTATACAACCAACCGTTATCCAATCAAAGTTAATATACTCTGTGAGCTCTGTTCAGCTGAGTATAAAAATAGGTAGGTTCTTTGTGTGAGGATGCAAAGCTCCACGTTTTTTGTGGCCTGCATGTAAAAAATATGACTAAGAATCACGTATTTCAAAAATATATGACGTAAATGTAACTATTTGATGAAATTTGTTGAATTTTGAAGCTTCTAGCAGTAAAAAGGGGCAAAAATGATAGTTTATATGGGGTATAATATATATACGACCGATCTCTATGATTTTTTCAGACAACAATCTATGCCATATACGTAAGCATTCGGTGAAATTTGAAGCTTCTAGCTGTTAAAATGGTACCGGAATTGCGAAAATATATATATACTATATATACCACCATATATATACTATATATACTACCGATCTTTATGATTTTTTCACAATATATGCCATATACGTAAATATTCGTTGAAATTTAAACCTCTAGCCCTTAAAATAGGGCAGTAATAACGAAAAGTTTCTTATCTGAACAATCGGTTGTGGGGGATATACACTATATATACGACTGATCTCATCAATTATTTCAGACAACAATATGTGCAATATACGAAAGTATATGGTGATGTTTGAAGCTTCAATCTTATAAATTGAGGAAGATATGACAAAAATCCTCTTTTTATGAAAAATCGGTTGTATGGAGGATATATGCTATAGTAGTTGACAGTATATGTGGGGTATATAATATATATACCACCGATCTCTATGATTTTTTCAGACAACAATATATGCTATATACGTATTAATTTGGTTGAATTTGAAGCTTCTAGCTGTTAAAATGGAGCAGAATGTACGAAAAGTTTCTTATCTGAACAATCCGTTGTATGAGATATATACAATATATACCACCGATCTCTATGATTTTTTCAGACAACAATATATGCTCTATACGTAAGCATTTGGTGAAATTTGAAGTTTGTAGCTGTTAAAATGGGGCTGAAATAGCGAAAATATATATATATATATACTATATATACCACCATATATATACTATATATTCCACCGATCTCTATGATTTTTTCAGACAAGAATATATGCTATATACGTAAGCATTCGTTGAAATTTGAAGCCTCTAGCTCTTAAAATGGGGCAGTAATTACGAAAAGTTTCTTATCTGAATAATCGGTTGTGGGTGATATATACTATATATAGACCGATCTCATCCATTTTTTCAGAAAAAAATATGTGCAATATACGAAAGCATATGGTGATGTTTGAAGCTTCAATCTGATAAATTGAGGAAGATATGGCAAAAATCCTCTTTTTCTGAAAAATCGGATATCCCCCATATGCTATAGTGGTCCGATCCGGCCATTTCCAACAAATATCCAATCGGACACGTAAATACACCCGCCTACCAAATTTTATCAAGATATCTCAAAAATTGAGGGACTAGTTTGCATGCAAATTACAGACGGACGGACGGACATGGCTAAATCAACTCAGCTCTTCATCCTGATTATTTTGGTATACTTAATGGTGGGTCTATCTATTTTCCTTTAAGGTCTTACAATTTTGAGATCCGTTCCAAAGTTAATATATCATTTAATTTTCATGAAAGGTATAAAAACACTTTCCCTAGTATGGAAGTGTGCAAAATTATAGCAACACACCAAACGAACCTTCTTTTTTAAGAAGGGGAGTACATATTGAAGCCCAGGGTGTGATTGGGTTTCGAGTAGCGATTTCGCGCTATCACTAATTTTCTCAATAAAAAGCTTTGAGTCCCCTCGAGACCCTCCATGGGCTATTAAGCCGAAATGTACTCAATTAAAGCTTCCCATGCAACAAACAACTGTTGCCAGTTATGAAACATCAATGGGGACTGACACCTGAGATCGCTACTCAAAACCAATCAACCTTGGGCTTCAAGATGTACCCCCTTCTCAAATAGGAAGGTTCGTTTGGTTTGTTGCTCTAGTTGTGCTCACTTCCATACTCGGCAGAGTTTTTTTTTTTGTAGGTACATGCATGTAACTGTTTTAAGTTAGTAAATGTTTTAAAAATCATTTGCGTGCCAGTGGCCTGCAAAAATCGCGAGTACTCCATGCATGCATGTATGGAGTACTCGCTGTGGACCAACCGAGTGCTCCAAAATTAATCACAATTCATACAAAAAATATGGTCCAATTAACATTGCGATGTCCTAGGACTGGACCATATACTCCAGCTCAGCATTACATCAGAGTAATCCATGGTGGCCACCGTGGTGTGATGGTAGCGTGCTCCGCCTTCCACACCGTATGCCCTGGGTTCGAACCCCGGGCAAAGCAACATCAAAATTTTAGAAATAAGGTTTTTAAATTAGAATACATTTTTTCTAAGCGTGGTCGCCCCTTGGCAGTGTTTGGCAAGCGCTCCGGGTATATTTCTGTCATGAAAAGCTCTCAGTGAAAACTCATCTGCCTTGCAGATGCCGTTCGGAGTCGGCATAAAACATGTAGGTCCAGTCCGGCCAATTTGTAGGGAAAATCAAGAGGAGCACGACGCAAATTGGAAGAGAAGCTCGGCCCTAGATCTCTTCGGAGGTTATAGCGCCTTACATTTAATCCATGGAGTACCCACATTCCAATAAATATCGTGTAGTGATTACAATCGTTAAAAACGAGCAATGGTCGGCTAACAATATGTTCGTGTAGAAACATGAGTTGGTCCATTGCTGCATTACAGTGGAGTATAATGGTAAGTATTCCAGTCGACCACATGATCCAACGATTTTTGCAGGGTGGCTGTTTTATATTTAAACACAATCGTTTATGCCAATTGGTTATCATAAAAAATATAGTCAGTTACATATTTGCATCGAATTTGTTGCTTTTGTTTTGAACAACTCTATATATTGCTTTAAAATGTATATGAATTTTTCCACATTAATTTGCATTGAATTTGTTGCTTTTGTTTTGAACAACACTATATATAGAATTAAAATGTATATGAATTTTGGCACCTTCACACTTATGTACAAATGTATTAAATATACCAAAATGTAGAAAAACCTAAAAATAGCTTTCTGTCGACACCAAACTGGTTAAAGAGTTCATGCGAACAGATAGTTTAGATCAGCCGCAATTTTTTTGGGAATGTCCAGTTCCAGTCCGGATATATATAAACATATCTTTGTATATAGTTTATTTTGATGATTTTTGTAGTTAGTTCGTTTAAACTTAACCTGCTGTTAGTTACGGAGCGAGCAACCGGCGTTGATGGCTACGTAGTTCGTCACAACGGTGCGCCCCACATCCATAGGTAAGCTCAGAATGTGTAGGTATGTATGCATTTAGCCTATGGCGCATTCATACATATTAGATGCTAGCTTACTTGAGGATATTTTTTGCGTAATATGTGGCGAGCTAAATGGGGGTGAAATGACACCGAAAGGCTTACTACAGGTCAAGTGCCTTCACGAACGGCGTAATGCGAGCGATTTGGGCTCAGCTACAGGTAATTATTGTAGTAAGGGAGCAAGAATAGGGTGAGTCGATGTTTTTCACCTGCCTGATGGCTCATAGTCTAGATCTGTCTACCTAGGAAGGACATATACATTTTTGAGCAAAACAGCGACCGAAACAACATTAACGCCAAAGCCCAGAGAAAGCTTGTCGAGTTGTTTTGAGGGTTTACACAAGAGTGTCACAGCTGACCTCAACTCGCCCACATCAGCACAGAAATGGTTCTCTAATGAGGTCATTGACTTAAGGACCTCTCTAAATAAATTAACGATACTGTGCGTTTCACACACGCAATTGGATAAATTTTACAAGCAAACTTACTGAAATATTCCATTAATCCGCCGTTCCTTATAACCTCTCCTTCCTATCTGGCATTTAAATTATTGTTACCTTGGGGGCTGCGCCTGGCATCGCGATGCATATCCACAAGCCAATTTTCTAGGACAGGGTCCTTCTCGTTGATCAAAAAATTGTCTAAGGCACATGCTGCAGAAATTATGACATTTGCATTTTTGATATGATTATCAATACCTTTTCAAATTCTTGTAAATCTAAAATATAAAGAAATTTGTATTAGGACTGAAAGGGATTTCCGTTTTTATTATGTATATTCACCTGACTTTGTAATGGCCGAAAGCATTTTCAAGAACTCGTCGACACTTGGATAATCTATAATTAAACAATTTCTGTCCAGCCGAGTTGTCGATGTTGTACGGGTATGGCTCCATGACATATTGCGAGAGACGGAACGCGGAGTCGCCTAATGACATATTGGTGGAAACAGCATATTACGTTGAGCCAATTAAGTTTTTCGATCATAGTTTTTATTGGAGTGTCGTATGGCTTATCTACTTGTGCATCGCTAGCAATAAAAAATATTGTTGGACAGTAGCCGCACTTTAGGCTCAATTATGGATCTGTAGGCTTTTAATTTATATTTTTTTAATTATGTGTTTACATGATCTCTTCCAGAATCCAATATTTTTGGCGATTTTAGCAACTATATATTCAATGTGATCATTAAACTTTAACTTGTTTTCAATCTGTACCCCTAAATATTTAAATATTTGAATTTCTTCTATTTTTGTATTCATAATTTCTAGATCAATTTTCAGCGAATTTGTATTAAATGTTCTGGATATGATCATGAAGCTTGTTTTGTTAACATTTAATTTTGTTTATTACTGCAGAGCCACCTGTATAGTGAATTAAGATCTAGTTGCATTTTACTCTTAGCTAACGTTAAGTGCGATTCACTTAATTCTAGTAGGGTATCATCCGCAAACAACCTAATTTTGCTGTATATCAATGCTAAGGATATATCATTAATATAAATGTTAAATAGGACTGGGGCCAATATCGAGCCTTGTGGAAGTCCCTTTTCTACAACGGCCTCCTCCGAGACCACCGATTCTATAGCCGTTATTTGTTTCCGGTTTGTTAAAAAACTCCTAAACCATTTCACCTCAATTACCCTCATCCCGATTTGGCGTAACTTAGCGAGGATTATATTTCTATCAATTGTTTCAAAGGCTCTTTTTAATTCAATGAACACTGGGACTGTACTTTTCTTTGAACTTAGTTCTTCTTTCCAGTTCCATATGACATAATTTAACGCAGTTTCACAGCAGTGCCTTTCGGTGAAACCAGATTGTTCTTTCATAAGTATTTTATTATTTATAACAAGTTAACTTTTTACGGCTAACTCTAAATTTTTTTCTAAATTTGGTAATGTGTTAATTTTTTACCTTCCGAATAGGTACTATTGTTGATATTTTCCATGATTCAGACACTTTTCCATCTCTGAGATTTATTTACAACTTCGGCATAAAAATGTCCCATATAGGATACCGAATCTTTAATAACTCCTTCAGAAAGAAGGTTTTTTCCACCAACTTTGAAATCGGTTAACTATCCGAGTTAACTCTTCAACCGAAATTTCTTTAAACTCTAGACATGTAGTCGTACTGGCCTGCAAATTTTGGCCAGTATCTAGACTTTCAATTCCTTGGTTAATATCAACAATACTATCAATAAAAAATGAGTTTGACACTTTAGGTATATCCTCTGGGGTTTCATAAGTAATATCCTTTACAATTACCGTCTGTATATTGTCCTTCACTTCAGTTAGGTTTACTACTTGTTTAAGATGCCTCCACACTGATTTGCTATCCGAACTGTTTAAGTTAATCCTATTCTCCATATACTTAACTTTTTTCTTTTTTATAAGTTTTTATAATACTTCGCAACATTGTTGTACTATGTGAAATCACCCGTTGACAAAGCTACGGACCATAAGTGGTATTTTAGCTTGTTTATTTCGGTCAATTCGTGGTCGTACTACTTATTTCTCAGTTTTACGCTTTTGCTATTCTCGATCGTTAATACCCCCATACAATTGATTAGACAGGTACTTATGTTGACCATGTCATCTACAATCATGCCGTTCAATATACTAAAGTCGCAATTTCTTAATAAATTTTTAAAGGCTGTCGGCAGTATAATTCTGCCAACACGTTGAGGTAATCATTCTTCGCAAGGGATTTGAATTATTAACTTTGATGGAAAATGAGACTGTTTCGTGATCGGATATTCTATTATTTAGTAGTTTTGCACAAGAATGTATGCTTGCATTTGTGTATAATAGATTGATTTTTGTTTGTGCCGTTTCTGTAATTCTAGTATTAAAATTTATCATTTGTTTCATAGCGCAACGAGCGAAAATCTAATTTAATTTACAGCTATATGCGGAAGCTACATTTAGTTTATGTTAAAATCACCAATTAAAATGGAATTGGTGTCACTTTCATAAATATCTGTTAGTATGGTGTCTAAGTAATCTAAAAATTCACTATCGCTAGCGCTCGGGGAATGGTATAACACACCAATTTGCCATTTGAAATCAAAGTTTTTTAATTTGATTATTGCTTACCAGACGTTTTTTTTTCTATGGATCTATTATATATAACTTTAAAACCGATTCCTTCTTTGAAAAGTAATACAACCCCTATTGTGTGCCTGCTATGCGAATCGCAACGAACTGTTTTATAAAAAGCAATATTTAACTCCCCATCAGTAATATCTGATATTATGCAAGCTTTAGAGCTCAATATGACGTCCGGATCTACTTCTTCTAAAAGCCTTTCAAGTTCCTCTTTATTAGCTAACAAACTACAGATATTTAAATAAATACATTTTAAATTAACAGCGTTTCTTCGAAGTATATTAAGTTTTGGTTGCAAAAACCAATTCTTTGCCTCTCCAGTTTGAGTTTTCTTTGATAAACTGAAAAATCGATACTCATAATGTTATGATCAGTACCTAACTTGAATCCTAATTGATTATTGGCATCCAAACAGTTTCCGCATTTGTTTAATGGAGCACTCTCTTTACATTCCTCAACTTTATGATCCCCTAAAAACTTGATATATCTTTGTTTGTGAGTGCAATTACTTGCTATGTGATTGAATCTTAAACACTTTTAAGCAACTTCTGACCGTTTGCCAATCGTAAACTCGGCATCGATCCCAACCAACGTTAGTTTTCTTGCATTTTAAAGCGTCTTCAAAGTATTTGTGCTCTATTTCAATTATGGCATTGATATGTACAGTTCTGTTATCTTTTTTAGAATGGATAATTTTTACACATTTCAATTTGGCCTCTCTCAATACTTCGTTTCGAGCAGCAATCCTGCTAACTATTTCTTCTTCTTTAACAACAATTTTTGGGCAATGGACTTTGGGTTCAGCAATATTATAGGTATTTTGATCTAATCTTTCAGTTAGGGCATATTTCATTTTGTTTTTATCATTGGTTGACTTTGCACTTATTATTACAGTACCTTTGTTTTTATTTACTACCCTTCCTATATTTAGCTGAGAGGGATCTATCTTGTTCAAATCTGTTTTGGTTTTCCCAATGGCTTGTTTAAATTCCAGCTTAATAACAATTGCCTTTGTAACAGTGGCATATGTAGAAACAGTTGCACCGGCAACACCTGTATTCTGATTAGCAGCCTTCTTAAGCTCTTCTATAATTTCCTCCTTTTGTTTATTTAACGCGTCATTAGGGATATTAGCAACCCTTTTAACCTCATTAATAATTTCATCCTTTTGCTTAGTGAGCGCCTCATTTGGTATACTAGCTTCACTTAGTTTACCCAAGCACAAACTTTCTATTTTCTTCATTAACTCAAGTTTTTCTGAGTTCACCTTATAGATATTTCTACTATTCTTCTCATATCTCTTTCGTTGTGGGTCATGGAATCGCTTATTTACCTTTTATGCTCAAACAACATTTTTTCAATTTAACTTTTTTGCTCTTTCAAATTTATTCTATTTACCTCTGAAATAGCCATGATTTCCCTTACAGCCTCATCAACATTGGAAACATAAGTCATGCAACCATCACAAACAAATCTTAAAAATGGACAACCTTGCAAACATTTAAGGCCATAATCATCGATAGATGCACACGCAATGCTTTTATGGTAAACCTTACCACACACCCTCACATCTTACACCTGTTTCTCTTCTTATTTTTTGACGACATTTCTCAAATTTTTTTCCATTTTCTTTTTAACAGTTACACAGATCTGCACAAGCAAAATATATGTATGTTCACAACCTTTTTATTTAAATTAAAAATAATTGAAAAAGGACTTTAATTATTAATGCTGGTACATCACCTGTTGCTATTTTGTTCACCAATTTTTGGTGCTTATCAAAGCACACAGACTTATGAATTTTTATTTATTCACGAGCCCCAACAACACGTCCGTTCGCAGCGAACTGTCAACTGCTATTGGGCTCAGCGCATACTTGAACGCGACTTCGTTAAATTTCTTAACGAATGGTCTGCGCACATTGTCCAAAAATGTGCCTCCCAGGGAATAAACTGGAAGTATATTCCACCCAGTGCCCCTCATATGGGCGGCCTGTGGGAATCCGCTGTAAAAGGTTTTAAGACCCACTTCAAAAAAACCACTGCATCCCACAAGTTAAATTCGAAGAATTCACGACGCTGTTGGTGCGTATTGAAGCAGTTCTAAATTCGAGGCCCCTAATCTCACTATCCCAGGACCCAGCTGACTTCACAGCGCTTAGTCCGGGCCACTTCATCCGAGGTGCACCGCTATTAGCCATTCCTGACCCAAACGCGAAGACCTCTCCTTGATAAATCGATGGGAAAAACTCAAATCGCTTCATCACCAATTCAGTCGACGCTGGAAAGAGGATTATATGAAGAACCTTCAGAAGCGCTAATATGGCAAACGCCACAGCGGAATCCTCACCCAGGCGACCTCATCGTGATCACAGAAGATTCGCTTCCACCCACCGAGTGGCGTCTGGGACAAATTGAGAACATTCTCCTCGGCCCTGACAGTCATATTCGCGTTTTAGATGTTCGCACCCAAAATGGGCTTGTCATGCGCCCCTTAGTAAAGCTGTGATTTCTTCCAATGGAGCACTCTTCGCGCACAGCGCTATTACTTTTATACGTTTTCCTCGTATAACTAACTTTCAGTATTAACTCTCCGCTTACCATCCGATGTATCCAACTACTTCTCCTTGTTCTCTCTGCCCTTATACTTCCAGGACGACACCCGCCTGGATCCCACGGCAAAGACCGACAACGGCCTTCAGTGTCGGCTCTGCCACCGCTACCACGCCACAAGAGGAAAACCGCTCGCGCCTTACAAGAACTACAGAAGGTGCTTACCATCACCTCCCTGCAGGGCGGGCAGGATGGTTAAGCCGCCTACATCAGCATTACATGGCGGCAATTCCTATGCGCAGCCGTGCGCGGCGATTGGAAAGGCTCCAACGAACACTGAAATGCCATCGTCACCAACAAGAGCGCATTCAAGCAGTCTTGAACTAACAACCGGCAATCGCAGGCGCGCTCCATTCTACATTTATCCTGTATATAGTTTTTTATATTTTGAATATTCAAGTTAAAAATTAATATCGTGTACTAAAGTCTAAGAGAAGTGAACATTAAACATTTATAACGTTTTAAACAAAATAAACATCTTTTTATTAGTGCGTTTGAGTGTAGCGAAGAGAGACCAAGTGATTATTCAAATAGTATACCAATTTTTATATTATTTTGTTATGAAACCCATGGTATTAAAATAAATTGCAGATCTTCGCTGGATTTTCAACGGTTTGGCGGATTAAAGACCACACAGATTTCGACCGCTTAGCTCTCTGTAATTCCTTTTTTAACTCCGTAGGGAATTGTACAATTTCAATGTAAATCTTGGCAGGTGAATTCTATAGTAAAAAATCTCATGAATTTTCAATGAAAACCTATTCAAGACAAATTATTGGTTCCGGAATTACTAAATTTTAGCTTCTTGTAGCAGTATTTAGTCAAACAATATCTTACGTCTAAAACAGTCTGAATTATGCAAACTACAAATTCACCATCCATATCCCAATTAACTAACTTTTTATTTTTTTCTGATTGTGTTTGCACATTGATATATATTTCTCTACCCTTCACAAATTACCATACACGGAAAACAGTGTGATATTTCAATTGTTAATATTTAAATTTGATAGAATCCTTTAATTTTGTTCATATATTTTTTTTGTCAAAATGTCAGTGGTGCACAGCAAAGAGGATCTCTCGGCTATTATTAACAAAGATGCTTGTGTATGTACAATATCGAGCCCTTCCCGCAATTTAAGTCTAACCAACAAAAACACAGATATTAGTGTTTTGCTGAAAACCGATAGTTTTGCATGATTTGAATCATCTCACAAATTTTTATAATAGAGAATAGTACCGTTATCAAGCTAAATCAAAACGAAATTTTAGTGTAAGTGAAATTTGAGGTTTGTTTACTTTTTTTGTGACCGCAAATTGTTACTAACCACAAAAGTGCTTCTCTGTGGTATTTTACGAGTAATGTTTATTTTCACTTTTATCGTGTATATTTATATTGTTCGCAAAAGCACTTGTTGCAATTATACTGTATATGCATGATTAAAGCAACAATTTTCAAAAAGAAAAAAATATGTCTGAAAACGAAAATATATATTTTCGTTTGATACAAACCATTTCTGCTTAAGTTCGTGAAATCCAATAAAATTGTTTTATTATTTTAAATGGACGTTGCGGCAGCGCGCTGCCCTCAAGTGGCCCAATGAAACCAGGCTAATCCTGTTCACGCGATCGATTTATATATATATAATAACTTTTTTTTTTATTTTTATTTTTATTTTGCCGAGCCTTTGATAGGCAGCGGTTTGTCAAGCGTCGCGATCTGAGACTGTTCAGCTACAGAAGAAATTTTATCAGCCAAGCGTAATACTTAAAGAAGCAAACGTATTATGCATTAATTAAGAGAGGTGAGAACAATATTTTTTATAGAAAAAAGGGAGTCCGAGCTATCAAATGTGTTTGAGTGAGAGTTATAATCTTAGCATAAACGCCGAAAAGGTTCATTTTGTTCGAAATTCGTTCTGCATTGTTTCAGCAAAAGAGGTTTGAAGTGTCTCGATATCCGAGAGGGAACGCAAAAGTTCACTTCTTTCAGAAGGAATGGGCTCGAAATTGATCCATTTAAAAGTTTTTTCATAAATATTGCACCAAGCATTTCAGTTCGACTAGCAAGGGTTGGAAGATTGATAAGCTTTAATCGATTAGTATAAGGTGGAAGATTAGTTAAAGAGTCCCATTGAAAATTTCTTAAGGCAAATAGTAAAAATTGTTTTTGTATTGGTTCGAGACTGTCTGCATGGACTTGATAACGCGGATTCCAAATTATTGAGCCGTATTCTAATATTGGTCTAACTAATGTTGTAAAAAGTGCTTTAGTTATGTAAGGATCGTTAAATTCTTTTGACCACCGTTTAACAAATGCAAAAACACCTTTACCCTTATTCACTGTAGCATTAATATGAAGATTGAAACTAATTTTGGAATCCATCATGTCTCCCAAGTCAATAAAATTATTTTCAGTTTCTAGACTATAGTTGTTAATTGTATATGAAGCTGGTGGCGAAACTCTCCGAGAAAAACACATGAATTTACATTTGTTGAGATTGAGAAGCATATAATTTACATTGCACCAAGTGATTTAAAACCATTTGAAGCAAGGAATGTTCCTCAACCGAGGCACATGATTTGAAAAATTTTACATCGTCTGCGTACATCAAGATTTTTGAGTATTTAATTGTACCAGATATATCGTTTATGAACAACAAGAACAGAATCGGACCAAGATGGCTGCCCTGAGGAGCACCAGAAGAAACATTGATGACCCCAGAAAGTGTATTTTTAAAGATTACTTTTTGCGTACGATAACCAAGATACGAAGAAATCCAACATATAAGACGGGGTTGAAAACCGAGTTGACCGAGCTTATGAATGAGTAATAGTGTGATACTTTTTCGAAAGCTTTACAGAATTAGGTCTAAATTACATCAGTGTGAAGGCCTTTTCTGAATCCATTAGAAACGTGGGTGGTAAATTCTAGTAAATTGGTGATAGGTGATTTGCCCTTACAGAACCCATGTTGTGAGCTTGCAATTATGGGGTAAATAGAGAATGTTCGGTGGTGAGTAACAATAGCCTCAAATAACTTTGGGATAGCGGATAACTTTGCTATGCCCCGGTAGTTTTCTATCGAAGATCTGCTTCCATTTTTATGAAGTGGAATAAGAAAAGATTCCTTCCACATTTTTGAGAAAACGCCATAAATTAATATGGAGCTTTTACAAAATAAGGTGATTAATTATTTTATATTAAAATAAAATAACAAAACCGTGTTTTTTACCAACGAACGATCAAGAATAACTCACTGGTGCCATATAGCGAGACATATTCTGGGGAATTAGAAAACGAGATATGCGTTGGGACAAGAGGGTACAAGAAGAAACGAAAACTTCCTAAAAGACTTCGGGGTAAAAAACGAAAGCTGTATGAAGTTAAACCAAATCCCTGCGTAGGTAAAAAGTGTGGAAACAAGTGTTGTGAAAAGCTTAGTGAGCAAAATCGGCTGGTGCTAAATGAACACTTTTTGGGCTTAGGCAACAAGATACGACAAAGAGATTGGCTTCTAAAGTGCATGACCCGGAAATGCGTTCAAATCAGAACATCAGATAGCCTTAAAAAACATGGAGCTATGCATTTTTCATTACCTATAACGAAAAGCGTTTTAAAGTTTGTCAGCAGTTTTTACTGAAAACACTTAATATTTCCCATAACACGTTAATATGTGTTAGAAAAAAACATAAATCTTCAAATACCTCCTGCCTGACCAAAAAAGACCTCCTCCCCCTAATAAGTCTGACGAAATAAATGTGGTTCTTTTGAAATTATTCATTGAACAGCTACCAACAGTTCCTTCCCACTATTGTAGGAACAAAAGTACTAAGTTTAATCATCCACAGTACTTTCGGAACGTGCCAACTTTGTATAGGTATTACACACAGCACTTGATAAATACAAATCAGGAGCAAACTAAGTTATCTATAAGAGTTTTTCGTACCATTTTCAAAAATCAATACCATATATGCTTCCATTTGCCAACAAAGGACAAATGCATTATTTGTGAAAAGTATAAGAATTTGGACAGAGAAGCACAAAACCTTTTACAACAAACTGAGGCACATAAAATGCACATACGGGACAGATATAAATCAAAAGAAATTTTCTTAGAGGACCAAAGAAAAAGCAAAGAGAATGGGACGTATATCTGCGCCAGCTTCGACCTTCAGAAAATATGCTTTATATAATGAACGAGTTTACGAAAATGGCACAAGAAACGGCTATTGCTTTTTATGGGGTGAATCGGATGGAAAACGTGGATGTAACGAAATTTCCAGTGCAATTTTCCAATACTTAAATATTGAATATAAGGGGGACGCATTCTGATATAAGTCTATATTGTGATAGTTGTGTTGGGCAGAACAGGAACAGAGCTATGCAAGCAATGATAATATATTTCTTAGAGAAGGTTGCTAACATAAAACACATTAAATTAACTTACCTGTTGCCTGGGCATACCATGATACCCGTGGACTCCATACTTAGCACTATTAAGTCTTTTATTCGCGATAGAAATGTTTGGGCTCCAAGTGAATGGTATACAATTATTTCGAACGCAAGAACTATACCAGAAAATTATACATGCACTTCAATTCATAATTCGGATTTTAAAGATTGAAAAACCTTTTCTCAAGATTTGCTTCCAGCTTCAGTTAAAATATCATTTGCGTCTTTGCGTTGCGCTATCTTCGAAAAAAATTCTCCATTGGTTAAACTACACTATGGTTATTTTGATGATAGCGCAAAAAAGGTGGTCAAGACGAAATACTCTCATACTTAGTAAGGGTCCTGTTACCTTGTATGATCACTTCTTACACATTTCATCTTCAAAATATAACGACCTAGAAGCTCTTTACGAAAAGAATATCATACCAAAAAAATTTCACTATGAATATATTAGCTTATCCCATACTGGAAAGATAATAAATACATTGCCTGAGCCAGACGAAGATGACTGAATTATTTTGTTTACAACAATACTGTTTAATATATTGTGTTCAAATTTGAAATTTTAGAAGTTTCCTTTAATTTCAAATGTATGTATGTACTACAAAATTACAATAAATACGCCTTTAGTGTGCCCCTATGTAATCTGAAAAATATAATTGAATAACTTTAAATTTAAGGTAACCAACAAAATAATGTTTGGAAAGTGAGCCAACTTGACAGCAAAAAAAAAAAAAACGTAAGTACAGATAACAGGACTTTCGGTACAGTGTGGTCAAAAACCGAAGTCTTAATTGTAGGCTCAAGAAATATTTTATACACATACCAAATTTCATGATAGTAGCTATTTTTTGTCCGAAGATAATTACAAAAAACCTTCTACTGTAAAATTTACTTTTTGTTGGTTACACTTAAATTGCGGGAAGGGCTCGATATGCTTTCAGGACATGTGTCCAGGTCAAGATTGCCTGATAACTCCCTGTAATCACGTTTATCACAACAAGTGCATTTCTAACTGGCTAACCGATTCCGAAGAATGCCCATGTTGTAGGCGAACTTGTGGGAAACGTGATTTGAAAAATATAAATTTGAAGCCAAGGCAACAAAAACCACCTCCAGTAGGAAATGCTAAAAAATCTTCTCGAGGTCCAAGAAAAGCTCAAGCAGCCGTGCCTCGATATAATACAAGATGTTCTAATCGAAGACTTTATGATGAAGCTTTTGAAGATAACCCCACTTTAAGCGGAAATGAACTGTAACGACAGCCTTTCATCATAAGCACTGGTTCGAACGAATGGCAGCATGTATCTGTGATTACGTGTGATATGCCCAGGTTCGTGTGTTGGCCGCAATGTTGCAACGACTGTCGGAACAACACAGTGGCCACACTGTGCCTGGAGTAGATACAATTTTGCTGATAGCGTAGCAACATTGTAGTCAAAACACGAACTTAATGTATCTGTGTAGCTGTTAGTTTGTGTAAGCGTTTAGGTGTACGAGTGCATAATTGTATGAACGTATAGATGAAAAATACGGGAAAGCCGGAAAGAAAGTTTGGCATGTAATGGTAAAAATTTTCCGTTTCTGCTTAATGTTCCTTACCACGGCGGTGGGTATAAGAAGGCGAAAATGAGTCAACGGGCCAAAGTCTTGTTTCAACAGTGCCCAGTGCAAGTGAAGTACAAGTAAACGGTAATAGCCAAAAGTGAAATGCGCATCTTTAATCGCAAGTGAAAGAGTTAGTAAACATTTTAGTACGCGAATTAGCTCGAGTTGTGAAAAATTTGTGCGCGTCGAAAGTTTCCGCGATACGTAAAAAGAGGTGTAGCAGTTTCCAGCAAACATATTTTGCAAAAGGTAAGGCCATGTCTATTTTTGTGTTTTTTTGGTACAGGCATGATTGACGGGAGCTGGGTCTTCAACCTGGCCTATCTCCCAAGCAAGCCAAAAGAAAACTTACATCGACATATACATCCCTGCATACAAATATATGTATGTAGAAGAATATATGACTATGCAGACAAGAAATCCATAGGCAATTATGTATATGTACAGGCGCATAGATACACTTTTATCTTTGGATTTCGTTAATAGATTTCATTTACATCTCATTACAGGGCACACAATTTAATCTCCGTTGGAAAAGACCCACTGGGCACTGGTTTCGGTGGCACAACGCCAACAACAACTACATCACATCACATCAACTTGGTAACTTAGGCGGCGTTGAGCCACAACAACAACCACAGCTACCGCAGATTTTTATCTTGGCGACATGCCGCCCAACAACCACTACAACAACGTTTGTATACACGATATATCACCACAACAAGAACCACCATTACTCGTTTTTATAAAGGCCAGCGACACTGATACAACTACAACATAACCACTGGATCATCTACCAGTATTGGAGGAGCACCTCAGTCCGCGAGATATATATTTATTTCCTTTACCTTTGTATTAATTAATTATTGTTACTTGCTTTTTTTTTGTACATACCCATACTAGCGGTGTTGATATTTGGGCTAAAGGGCATAAGTAGGTATAAACGCCACGAAGTTAGCCAGGGGAGTTCATATTTTTAATAAAGTAGGTACTTTTCTTTGAACACGGGGCAGGCTTTCAGGAGTTGTACCAGCCACTCTTTAAGAGGATATAATCAAATACATTTTTTTCTTTTCCTTCTTCCTTTTTTGCACACTTCGCTATTATTCGCAATTTTCTTTATTCTTTTTATTAGAAAAAAGTATTGTACTTTTATTGCCTTTTACTTTTTCTGTTCTTCTTTTGTTATGTTTTTTTTTGCCAATTTTCCGTTTTTTATTTCACCATATGCCCACCCACACATTCGTATAAGAATCCAAGTGGTTCATTTAAATCTTCCTTAATTTAAATAATATTTTTTTGCTAAACGCTTACGATTTTTTCTCACTTTTCCAATCCCCTTGAGGTTTCCGTTTTCTCTTTACAGCTCGCGGACTCAATAATATTATTATAATATTTTACATTTGCATATATGCACGCCAACGTGGTGTGATGGTAGCGTGCTCCGCCTACCACACCGTATGTCCTGGGTTGGCCCCCCGGGCAAAGCAACATCAAAATTTAGAGATAAGGTTTTTAGATTAGAAGAACATTTTTCTAAGCCGGGTTGCCCCTCGGCAGTGTTTGGCAAGTGCTCCGGGTGTATTTCTGTCATGAAAAGCTCTCAGTGAAAACTCATCTGCCTTGCAGATGCCGTTCGGAGTCGGCATAAAACATGTAGGTCCCGTCCGGCCAATTTGTAGGGAAAATCAAGAGGAGCACGACGCAAATTGGAAGAGAAGCTCGGCCTTAGATCTCTTCGGAGGTTATCGCGCACAGCGAATAGTCAGTTACTAAATCCCACTAGAGTTATTACCAATTTAGACTTTTTGCGACCAGATAGGGTAACTACCGCTATACAAAACTGGCGCATTTCTTTTGATGGACCATCAGCAGGTCTAGGCGTTTGGGAATTCATCTATCCAATTCGGTCTCTGATGGCTCTAACCTTAAATAACGATTTTTCTGCAGTTTGAAAAAACTTGCACATAATACTTTCTGGTAAGGCTAAGTCATGGCACTGCAAACAAGTGCCGCGAATAGAATGGCAACCATTCTGTGCAGCGCTTAAGAACGAATTCAAGGACTACTGTTCTAACTACGATATTTTCGAAGAGATTCGTAATCGAAAGCAACGTCCACGCGAAACTTTCCAACAATTCTATGACTCTATTGTTTCAACCGTTGATCGGCTACCCATTCCTTTAGAGGAAGCGGATCTGATCGAAATAACGAACTTTTGTACATTCCTATTCAGTCCATAGCGCATCTTCGCAAACTTGTTCAAATGCGCGAACACCTTTTAAATGAGGAATCGTATAGACGAGTTCGACCAACCCGTACATTACCTATTTGACGGAACATTGCAACACTACGTGAAGCAGATATGGAGAAAGGAATTGATGACATATATCTTAACCCAATATCTAGTGCTGCTGCAGTAACGAAAACACCAAGTACGCTTGTTTGTTGGAACGCAAAGTTTTTTGTTAAGGCTGCGGAGCTGAGAACATCTACAAGCCTCAGGGTGAAGTATATCTTGCGAAAGAAAAAAACTCCCATAAGGAGACATTACCTATAGCGAAAAGCATTTTAAAGTTTGTCAGCAGTTTTTACTGAAAACACTTAATAATTCCCATAACACGTTAATATGTGTTAGAAAAAAACATAACTCTTCAAATACCTCTTGCCTGACCAAAAAAGGCCTCCTCCCACTAATAAGTCTGATGAAATAAATGTGATTCTTTTGAAATTACTCATTGAACACCTACCAGCAGTTCCTTCCCACTATTGTAGGAACAAAGTACTAAGTTATATCTTACACAGTACATTCGGAACGTGCCAACTTTGTATAGGTGTTACACGCAGCACTTAATAAATACAAATCAGGAGCAAGCTAAGTTATCCCTAAGAGTTTTTCGTACCATTTTCAAAAATCAATACCATATAGGCTTTCATTTGCCAACAAAGGACAAATGCATTATTTGTGAAAAGTATAAGAATTCGGAGAGAGAAGCACAAAACCTTTTACAACAAACTGAGGAACATAAAATGCACATACGGGACAAATATATATCAAAAGAAATTTTCTTAGAGGACCAAAGAAAAAGCAAAGAGAATGGGACGTATATCTGCGCCAGCTTCGACCTCCAGAAAGTATTGAATACACCACACGGAAAAAGCGTAAACCTTTTCTATTCAAGAAAATATCCTTTTTATAATGAACGCGTTTACGAAAACCGCACAAGAGACGGCTATTGCTTTTTATGGGGTGTATCGGATGGAAAACGTGGATGTAACGAAATTTCCAGTGCAATTTTCCAATACTTAAATATCGTGGATATAAGGGGACGCATTCTGATACAAGTCTATATTGTGATAGCTGTGTTGGGCAGAACAGGAACAGAGCTATGCAAGCAATGATAATATATTTCTTAGAGAAGGCTGCTATCATAAAACACATTAAATTAACTTACCTGTTGCCTGGGCATACCATGATACCCGTGGATTCCATACATAGCACTATTGAGTCTTTTATTCGCGATAGAAATGTTTGATCTCCAAGTGAATGGTATACAATTATTTCGAACGCCACAACTATACCAGAAAATTATACATGCATTTCAATTCATAATTCGGATTTTAAAGATTGAAAAACCTTTTCTCAAGATTTGCTTCCAGCTTCAGTTAAAATATCATTTACGTCTTTGCGTTGCGCTATCTTCGAAAAAAATTATCCATTGGTTAAACTACACCATGTTTATTTTGATGATAGCGCAAAAAAGGTGGTCAAGACGAAATTCTCTCATACTTAGTAAGGGTCCCGTTACCTTGTATTATCACTTCTTACACATTTCATCTTCAAAATATAACGACCTAAAAGCTCTTTGCGAAAAGAATATCATACCAAAACAATTTCACTATGAATATATTAGCTTATCCCATACTGGAAAGATAATAAATACATTGCCTGAGACAGACGAAAATGCCTGAATTACTTTGTTTACAACAATACTGTTTAATATATTGTGTTCAAATTTGAAATTTTAGAAGTTTCCTTTAATTTCAAATGTATGCATATACTAAAAAATTACAATAAATACGCCTTTAATGTGCCCTTATGTAATCTGAAAAATATAATTGAATAACTTTAAATTTAAGGTAACCAACAAAATAATGTTTGGAAAGTGAGCTAACTTGACAGCAAAAAAAAAACGTAAGTACAGATAACAGGACTTTCGGTACAGTGTGGTCAAAAACCGAAGTCTTAATTGTAGGCTCAAGAAATATTTTAAACACATACCAAATTTCATGATAGTAGCTATTTTTTGTCCGAAGATAATTACAAAAAACCTTCTACTGTAAAATTTACTTTCTGTTGGTTACACTTAAATTGCGGGAAGGGCTCGATATGCTTTCAGGACATGGGTCCAGGTCAAGATTGCTTGATAACTCCCTGTAATCACGTTTATCACAACAAGTGCATTTCTAACTGGCTAACCGATTCCGAAGAATACCCATGTTGTAGGCGAACTTGTGGGAAACGTGATTTGAAAAATATAAATTTGAAGCCAAGTCAACAAAAACCACCTCCAGTAGGAAATGCTAACAAATCTTCTCGAGGTCCAAGAAAAACTCAAGGAGCCGTGCCTCGATATAATACAAGATGTTCTAACCGAAGACTTTATGATGAAGCTTTTGAAGATAACCCCACTTTAAGCGGAAATGAACTGTAACGACAGCCTTTCATCATAAGCACTGGTTCGAACGAATGGCAGCATGTATCTGTGATTACGTGTGATATGCCCAGGTTCGTGTGTTGGCCGCAATGTTGCAACGACTGTCGCAACAACACAGTGGCCACACTGTGCCTGGAGTAGATACAATGTTGCTGATAGCGTAGCAACATTGCAGTCAAAACACGAACTTAATGTATCTGTGTAGGTGTTAGTTTGTGTAAGCGTTTAGGTGTACGAGTGCATAATTGTATGAACGTATAGATGAAAAATACGGGAAAGCCGAAAAGAAAGTTTGGCATGTAATGGTAAAAATTTTCCGTTTCTGCTTAATGTTCCTTACCACGGCGGTGGGTATTAGAAGGCGAAAATGAGTCAACGGGCCAAAGTCTTGTTTCAACAGTGCCCAGTGCAAGTGAAGTACAAGTAAACGGTAATAGCCAAAAGTAAAATGCGCATCTTTAATCGCAAGTGAAAGAGCTAGTAAACATTTTAGTACGCGAATTAGCTCGAGTTGTGAAAAATTTGTGCGCGTCGAAAGTTTTCGCGATACGTAAAAAGGGGTATAGCAGTTTCCAGCAAACATATTTTGCAAAAGGTAAGGCCATGTCTAATTTTGTGTTTTTTTGGTACAGGCATGATTTACGGGAGCTGGGTCTTCAACCTGGCATATCTCCCAAGCAAGCCAAAAGAAAACTTGCATTGACATATACATCCCTGCATACAAATATATGTATGTAGAAGAATATTTGACTATGCAGACAAGAAATCCATAGGCAATTGTGTATATGTACAGGCGCATAGATACACTTTTACCTTTGGATTTCGTTAATAGATTTCACTTACATCTCATTACAGAGCACACAATTTAATCTCCGTTGGAAGAGACCCACTGGGCACTGGTTTCGGTGGCACAACGCCAACAACAACTACATCACATCACATCACATCAACTAGGTAACTTAGGGCATAACATTTTCTACTGGCGGCGTTGAGCCACAACAACAACAACCACAGCCATCGTAGATTTTTATCTTGGCGACATGCCACCCAACAACCACTACAACAACGTTTGTATACGCGATATATCGCCACAACAAGAACCATCATTACTCATTTTTATACAGGTCAGCTAAAACTACCACAAGAACTACAATATTTCGTTATAACGCTGGGAAAAAGGTGCCTGCGACACTGATACAACTACAACATAACCACTGGAACATCTATCAGATTGGAGGAGCACCACGGTCCGCGAGATATATATTTATTTTCTTTACCTTTGTATTAATTAATTATTGTTACTTGCTTTTTTTGTACACACCCATACTAGCGGTGTTGATATTTGGGCAAAAGGGCATAAGTAGATATAAACGCCACGAAGTTAGCCAGGGGAGTTCATGTTTTTAATAAAGTAGGTACTTTTCTTTGATCATGGGGCAGGATTACAGCAGTTGTACCAGCCACTCTTTAAAGGGATATAATCAAATACATTATTTTTTCTTTTCCTTTTTCCTTTTTTGCACACTTCGCTATTATTCGCAATTTTATTTATTCTTTTTATTAGAAAAAAGTATTGTACTTTTATTGCCTTTTACTTTTTCTGTTCTTCTTTTGTTATGTTTTTTTTTTTGCCAATTTTCGGTTTTTTATTTCACCATATTCCCACCCACACATTCGTATAAGAACCCATGTGGTTCATTTGCATGTTCCTTTATTTAAATAATATTTTTTTGCTAAACAGTTACGATTTGTTCTCACTTTTCCAATCCCCTTGGGGTTTCCGGGGCGTTCGACACCCTCATTCCGTTAGGAAGAAAAAAAAAACAAAGAACTCATATATGTATCCGTCTAGGGACGTACATATTAGCACGTATTTTGTTCTTACCATCGACACTTTGTTAAACTAACTAACTCAATGTCCAATATCACAAGCGAGTGATCTGGCTGAGTACATGAGAAGAAAATAGTGTGCTGAATAAATGTATGTGCATTGAGCATATATACTTTGAGCGTTTTTCTCTTTACAGCTCGCGGACTCAATAATATTATTATAATATTTTACATTTGAATATATGCACGCCAACGTGGTGTGATGGTAGCGTGCTCCGTCTACCACACCGTATGCCCTGGATTCGCACCCCGGGCAAAGCAACATCAAAATTTAGAAATAAGGTTTTTAAATTGGTGGCGATGACAAAAGGAATCAGAATAATATATGTACATACATAAACACTTTACAAACATACTACTTTGGTTTTGTATAAAATTGATTTTGGTTTTACTTGTGCGGTTGCGGTAGGTCCGGGATTAGGGTGTTTGAATTTTTTCCGCCTTTTATTTTATTTTGTTTGAATTTTGTATCTTTAAGATTGGTAGGATAGTACATTAGGGTGCTTTCATTTTTTATAAATTTTTTTTTTAACAATTTTGTTAAATTGATTTGAATTTAAATCGTGTATTATTATTTTATTTTGTTTCTTCTGAAATTTAGTTTTAAGCGTTTTTTTATTCTTGCTAATAGTTGTGGTTTACATCCGATAAATTAGATAGCTTTAGGGGGTAGACGTAAGAGATATCGAATTGTTAATTAAAAATAAAAAAAATAAATATAAGGCGCGATAACCTCCGAAGAGATCTAAGGCCGAGCTTCTCTTCCAATTTGTGTCGTGCTCCTCTTGATTCTCCCTACAAATTGGCCGGATGGGACCTACGTGTTTTATGTGGACTCCGAACGACATCTGCAAGGCAGATGATGTTTCACTGAGAGCTCTTCATGACAGAAATATACTCGGAGCGCTTGCCAAACATTGCCGAGGGGCGACCCCGCTTAGATAAATTGTCTTCTAATTGAAAAACCTTATTTCTAAAATTTTGTTGTTGCTTTGCCCGGGCTTACGGTGTGGTGGGCGGAGCACGCTACCATCACACCACGGTGGCCGCCAATTTGTTAATAAAATTTAGAAATGTTTGGCTGAAAATATAGTTTTGAATTATGCAGGGCTAAGCATAAATTTTGGTATAGGTACTGTGCTTCCTCGTGTTAAGGTAACGTGAAGATGGGTATTAGGGATATGACGGAGTGAAATAGGAGTCAGCACAGGCCATCATCTTTTTGCCCCATTATACTTTCCCCCTCTTAACTCTGCCCCTCACGTATATTTCTATATTTTTTAGCTTTTCCTTCTTTTCAACACATATGCAGGTGTGAACCCCTTTTTGTTCATGTGGCTGCGGGTGAGGGTGGTTGTGCAATACCCCGCCCAAGAGGACTAGCCAGCCTGGGATGCAAGATTACCTGCTTGCAGCCGCTCCTCACCACCCCAAACAGTCAGCCACCGAACAGAAGGAAATCTTTCACTTCCTTTAGTAGACATGCATACCTATGCATCAATCGTCACTAAGCGGTGCTCGTTCTAACCGACAAAGTCGGCATAACCAAAAGTTTACACAGGGTGAAAACCCAAATGTAATTGATTATACTCAGATTGGTCAAATGATCGAAACCACAGTCCAACGTTTGTTTTCGAACTTGAACTTGCAAGCCACTCATTCAAGTGTCCAAAACGGTGTTTCGGCAGATACCAACACAGCGAATAGTCAATTATTAAACCCGACTAGAGTTAATACCAATTTAGATTTTTTTCGACCAGATAGGGTAACTACCGCTATACAAAACTGGCGCATTTCTTTAGATGGGTCATCAGCAGGTCTAGGCGTTGAGGAATTCATCTATCCAATTCGGTCTCGGACGGCTCTAACCTTAAATAACGATTTTTCTGGCACTGCAAACAAGTGCCGCGAATAGAATGGCAACCATTCTGTGCAGCGCTTAAGTGCGAATTCAAGGACTACCCTTCTAACTACGATATTTTCGAAGAGATTCGTAATCGAAAGCAACGTCCAGGCGAAACTTTCGAACAATTCTATGACTGTATTGTTTCAACCGTTGATCGGCTACCCATTCCTTTAGAGGAAGCGGATCTGATCGAAATAACGAACTTTTATACATCCCTATTCAGTCCATAGCGCATCTTCGCAAACTTGTTCAAATGCGGGAACACCTTTTAAATGAGGAATCGTATAGACGAGTTCGACCAACCCGTACATTACCTATTAGACGGAACATTGCAACACTACGTGAAGCAGATGTGGAGGAAGGAATTGATGACATAGATCTTAACCCAATATCTAGTGCTGCTGCAGTAACGAAAACACCAAGTACGCTTGTTTGTTGGAACTGAACTGCAGAAGGACACAACGCAACGCAAAGTTTTTTGTTACGGCTGCGGAGCTGATAACATCTACAAGCCTCAGGGTAAAGTATATCTTGCGAAAGCAAAAAACTCCCAAAAGGAGACATTCGAGAATAAATGCATGTCGTCCAAGTAAATGTACAAAACTCCTCTCGTATTTTGAGTCCGGCTAGCTCAGTTTCGTCACCAACAGCATACAACACATTAGATTACAAAACTCTAACACGTGATGGGAAAGTTAGTGTATTGGATCAAGTCCTCTATCCATCCAGACCATACCACGAGCGCATGCAAAACTATTTTCAGGTAAAAGCTACGATTTTTAAAGATTTCCCTAAGAATTTGAAGCAAAACAATTTGTAATTTCAGCAGTTATAAACGAAGAAGATTCGCTGTATGAAGCAGGAGTTCAGATTCTTGATCGCACCGTGTTTGGTTTACTGAAAACAGGCGCAAACATTAATTATGTGGCTTCGACGCTCGCAAAAGAGAATTTTTGTGATTTGCCACAATTTTAGAAAATACGGACAAATGTCAAAACAGCTGGTGGTAAACCACATCAAGCCTTAAGCAAATTAGCGGTTGATATCAAATATAAATATCAGATTAAAAAAATTGATCTATATGTTATACCGTCCCTAGATCAAAACTAAATCCTGGGCATTGACTTCTGGAAAATTTTTTGGTTTAGCACCTAACATCATCTCTAACGTATCTTCGGATAACGCCTCGAAAGAGCTGGATTCCAACTCTTTCAACTCTGAGATGTGTCTGTTGACCGAGGGTCAATGTCGACAGCTCGAAGCAGTCAAAGCTCTGTTTCCTGATTTCGAAAAGCAAGGTTTAGGCAGAACTAGTTTATTTACGCACGATATAGACGTTGGTGACGCGAAACTAGTTAAACAACGTTTTTATCCGGTTTCGCCAGCAGTTGGGAAGAAGGATGTAGATAGAATGTTGAATTAAGCGTCATTGAGAAATCCAATAGCGCCTGGAGCTCACCAATGTGCATGGTCATTAAGCCAAATAATGTTTTCTATGTCTCGATGCGAGAAAAGTCAATGAAATCACCCAAAAATATGCTAAGCCATTTCCATTAATAGAAGGTATATTTGCACGGTTGCCAAAAGCACATATTATATCTAAAATTTACTTAAAAGATGCTTACCGGCAAATTGCACTTACGGAACGATCTAAGGCAATGGCGGCTTTCACAGTACCGGGTCGACCCTTGTATCAGTTCGTAGTAATGCAATTCGGTTTGTGCCATGCCGCTCAAACTATGTGTAGATTAATGGATGAGATTATTCCACCAGATCTAAAAAATTTCGTCTTCGGTTACTTAGATGGCTTTTGCATTGTATCTGACACCTTCGAATCACATCTTTCCGTTCTTCTGGTACGAATTGCTGATCAATTTCGTAAAGCAAATTTAACGATAAATATTAAAAAAGTCAATTTTGCGCTAAAAAAAATTAAATATCTTGGCTATGTTATAGGCCATGGCGGTATTGTGACTGATCCGGAGAAAGTTGAATCAATTCTTAATTGGCCACCTCCCAAATCACTTAAGCAAGTACGCAGTTTTCTCGGTCTCGCAGGGTGGTATAAGCGATTTATCGAAAACTTCGCGGAAGAAATGGGTCCACAAATTAATCTTGATTCTTCACATTTCGATGATAAGTATTATGCGGAGTTGAAAGCAAAAATTCTCCAAAACTCGGAAAAGTACCAGATATAAAGATTGTTGATAAATGTGGTTATATTCGGACTCAGCATTATGACGGTGTCGATGAGACGGAACAAAATGCGTAGAAGCTTTGGATTCGAACTGCGCAGTGATTTACTATCTATACCCATGATGACATGATTGCAGCTCATGGTGGAATCGCTAAGACTTTAGATTTACTTCGTAGGAATTTTTTTTTTTGCCAGGAATGGTAAAAGACGTTAAAGAATATGTAAAAAATGTGATACTTGTAAAATGACAAAAGCGCCAAATGCGACTTTACGACTGCGAATGGGTAATCAAGCGATTTCTGATAGGCCCTTTCAACGGTTATATGTAGACCTTTTAGGACCTTACCCTAGTAGCAAGCCAGTCATATTGGGTTACTTATCGTAATGGATCACACGTCAACGTTTCATTGGCTGTGTCCACTACACAATTTTTCCACGAATTTTCAATTTCTAAAAAACCATATTTTTGTAGTATACGGTTTGCCTGAAGTTATCGTCAGTGATAATGGCTCCCAAATTTAAAGCTAACGATTTGGAAGCTTTTCTAACAGAATACGAGATAAAACACGTTTTTATTGCTTTGTGCTCACCCCAGTCAAACGCTTATGGGCGTGTAAATCCTTCTTTGATAGCCATAAGAGCATATATGAAAAGCAATCATCGTGAATGGGATGTAAATATAAATTCCATCAGTTGTGCACTTAGGAACTCCCTTCACCAAACATTGAGCTGTTCCCCATATCATGCTATATTCGGTTTCGATATGATAACCCACGCGTCATCATATGAACTTCTAAGAAACTTCAGCTATTAGATGATCCAGCTGTTAGATTGTCACGCGATGACGAACTGTCTTAACCAGGAAGAAATTGAGAAAAAATTTGACCAAAGCTTACGAGCAAAACAGCAGATAATATAATCTGCGGTCTAAACCAGTATCTTTCAAAATAGGTGAAGAAGTTGTAACGAACTTCTCCTCATAATTCTGCTTAATCAAGAGAAACCTACGAAGGTAAGTTCGGACTGAAGCGGGATGGCATACCTAGCTCTGCTTCAGCTTAGCTCAGGGACAATGGGGTGGGGTTGCTTCATCCTCGAGCAACGAAGTTGTACAAAAAAAAAGTGAAATGTATGTCGTCTATAAAACTTAAGAAACATTTTACGCGAAACTAATCCAGCGAAACTAAATCTTGCACCATTTCATATATCTACTATACAAGTATGGGGGATATGGAGTATTTGGCAAAAACGACAGTCGAGGGGAGAAAAAGGTAGACCATTCCCCCATGTCCATCCAACCTGTTAACCGCGAAAGATATTTTGTAGAGGTTAACCCTAGCTATACTTACTTCTGCTCAGCTCATCATACCTCTACATTTCGTCATCGACCAAAAGAAATTTAGATCTTCATTTTAATATTCAAGTTTTTACATTTTATTCAATCCAACTATCCTTTATGCTTTGTGAATGTTTAGGAATTTATTTCAACAATTCGCAAATATCAAAAAAACTATTGGCTAATATTTAATATTCGCAATTTTTCTTTTTCGAATTCAACAAAAAAAAAAAGAAACGACAGCAATAAAAAAAGTCTCCTTTAAATTGAAATATGTATCTAATTAATTTTAGTTAATAGTACAAACCAAAAAAAAATTAAATCAAAATCAAAATTTAAAAAGAATCAAACAACATTAGGTTCAAATGCCTGTATGAATGTCGATCGAACATTTTACATCGGTATGTAAGTCATAAACCTTACTACGCCTACATCACGTCAGTATGTTCGATCCAAACACATATTTTGGTTTTTTTTTTGTTACAAGATTAGGACAGATTACTTACGTGCATTCAGTTATTCCAGCGAACCGACGGTGGGCCCAGCGACGACGACGTTGTAGATGATGCCTTCAAAGAAATAACATGCGAACGAGGTTGCACAAGAACAACTAGCTCGGAATCATTAAAAAGGTAATGACGGTTGAGCAGGTGCTATCCGTACAACTTATATGTGAATTCTTTCGATAATTACGTAGGTAAACATGTTACCTTTTTCAACCACACACTCCCATAGGCATGCCCAAAAGCACACCCGGCAAAACGCCTCGAACTATGCAATGAAATATTGCGAATATTTTACATTGCTCTTTTTCTTCTAACTTCTAACACTTAAAAATTTACATCTTGAAACTATAATACAATTCCTTTTTTTGTTTTTGTTCTTTGTATTTGATGAATATTACATATATTTATATAGTTGTCTCTATGTCTCTACATTTCTATTTTTATTTTTGCCTAATAAGGTATTTATTTTTCCTCTGCTTACATTTATGCTTGCACTGTGCATTGTTTCCTTCATGATCATTTCAGAACTCAATAAAACATAATAGAATTAAGGGCTTCTTAAATATGGCATTATAAATTCTTTTTTATTATTGTTTTTTTTTTTTTTTTGTAAATACATTTTTTTTATTTAAATTCATTTATACTTTTTTGTATTCCGATTAAGAAAAAAGGTTAATGTATGTCGCTGCTTATTTTTCGGAATACATTAATAAATTTGCAAGACTTAAGAAATTGCACTTAGCAACATTTTAGCAAAATTTAAACGCGCGGATCTCTACAGATGTATACGCCTTTAAGAAAAATCGCCTAGGTTGGCATTCTAAAGCGTCAAATACAAGACACGAACATTTCCGCGAACATTCCCGTTAGTCATGTTTCTGCGACCTTTTCTGCCGTGTATGGTGGTGTTTGCCAGTTCGCGCAAATGTTCGCCAAAAATCAAAATATTTTAATTTTTGGCGAACATTTGCGCGAACTGTTGGTGCGTGTATGGCGAAATAGCTCATAATCGTAGTAATACAATAAAAAATTCTGAGTGAATTTATTGAAATGTATAAATCTTTGCCATCATTGTGGCAAGTAAAAAGCAAAGATTATTGTAATAGAACTGAAAAGAATAATGATTATGCGACTTTAATCGAAAAATTAAAAGAAGTAGAGCCTGATGCCACAAAGGATGCAGTTATAAAAAAAATAAGTAGTTTGCGGGCGCAATACCGGCGTGAATAAAAAAAAAAAGAGAGATAATTTGAAGTCTGGTGCTGGTGCTGAGGATGAATATGTTCCTACTCTTTTGTGCTATGATTTGCTATGCTTTTTGAAAGATCAAGAAGAACCTTTGGCAGGCGTTACCACAATGCAGGATGAAAATACAAACACATTTGAGGTAAGAAACAAAGTCAAAATTTTATTGTTTCTTTTTTTTTTGTGAACACGGACATTCATTTTGTTTTTATTCCGTAAATGATTCACTTTCTTATATTTAATATATTGTTCTGTCACGGAACTGCTCCCAATATAAGCTCACTTTGTCCAAGAACTGCTCGTTTTTTAAACCATTCTTTGCACCAAATTCTTTTTTTTTTGCGATCTTCTCTCTTTTTTTACGCTTAATTGCAACAGCGAGCAATATTGCTGCAGCACAATTGTTGTCCGTATTCATCGCTGTCTGAAAGAGAACTAATGTTCGGCTAAAAGTTCGTATGGTGTATGGCCAAAGCTGCGAACAAGATTGCGGAATGTTCGCGGAAATGTTCGTGTCGTGTATTTGGCGCTTAAGTCACTTCACCTTCGTTTTGCATAGTTATGGTTGTAACTGACGCACTTATTGTTTTATTTTAGTTCAACGTAAAATCGTTTGAAGTTTTTGTTAGTTTATACTTAGTGCAAAAAATCACCATACTTCACATTTTTACTTTTTTGTTTAAAAATCTTTTTAAACTTTTCTAACCAACATATCAAGGTTTTATTTTTTTTCTTTTGAAAAAGACGTTTTCAATTCAAGTGCCGGCAAAAGACCGACATTTTCTGCTCTAGTCAACCTCAAGCTGAGCTTCAAAGTCGCGCCAACCTTGAACTAATGTTGAAATAGGACTAGCGATATTTACTGCTATTGTTCCAGCTTAGTGCAATGTTAATCAATAAACAAATAGTAGGCATAGAAGAATTTGAAATAGTACTGGTCAAAGGTGACTTCACGCACACACTACTTAAATATGCTTAAATTAATCGAATTTGAATTAGGTATTCCCGAATAACGTAAGTATTAAGTATAAATAAGGTTTAAATGAATTCCGTAAGTTTAATTAGGTATTCACGAATAAGGTAAATATGAATTAGATATTTATTAATTAATTATATATCAAGTATAAGGATAAGGAATTAATGAATGACTCCGGTATTTTCGAGTTAGACATTAGTGAATTAACTATATAATTTTGTGAACAAGTAGAAATGAAATAAGTAGGAGATGATAAGTATCAGAAAATGGGGCACTTGCGAATTAACTATAAAAAATGAATTACGAATGAGTGAATTTGGTAATTTCGAAATAGGTATTAGCTAATTAGGATTAACGAATTAACGAATCAGATTAATTATGAAGTACGGGTTTACGACTTGGGTATTTTCGAAGGTGTCAATTAACTATTAACGAATTAAACTGTACCAGGGAAGTAAGTATAAAAAAAGTTTAAAAATTTTATGCTGAACTCAATTGACCGACGGAAACGTGTAGCGCCACAAGTATTTGAAGAAATTTTTTTGTTTTTTTTCTTTGCTCTCAAAAAATCTCCTGATTATACCGCTATGGTTTATGCAAAGAGTATGTACATAGATATTTAATGTAACACCTCCAATAGTTATTCTCTTGTGGCCATATCACCTAATGTAGAAAACAATTCGATACTCGAATGGCCCTGTAGGGTATATTTGCCATGAGCGCTACAAACTCCCCCAACCAGACAGATGCTACACGATGCCAACGCGAAGTTAGCAACTGCAACTACCAAAATAAATACTATCAACACTTAAATAACTTCGACAGTGTAAAATTGATATTTGGCTACCAAATATCCTTGGCATGATACGTTCGCTTGCCTTTGCCATCTACATCCTCTAGCATATAATATGAATTTCCTACCTTTTTTATGACCTTTGATTTAATTCCTTTGGGAGCTACTTTTGAACTGAAAAATTGAATTTACGTAATTATCGAAAGGTTACTATGCGCGAAATTTCTCCTCACCACTAACTGTCCCGGTTTAAATTCACGAGGCCGGCTCCTAAGATTATATGAGCGATCATTCTTGTCATAAGCAGATTGGATTCCTTTCTTTATGTCTTCCCGAAGTATATCAAATTCGTCCTCCCGTTCTAGTTTAGTAGTCCCCTCATTCAACATTCCAAGGTTCCTTAGTACTTTGTAATCATTTCCGTTCGTCATCATATTCTGTCCGAATACAATGAAGTAGGGAGATATTCCTGTAGTGTGATGCATACTATTCCGCAGTGAGCAATTTATACTACTAATACAACTGTCCCAATCCCGCTGATCCTTCCGAAGGAATAATCGCAATGCTTCGATTATAGACCGGTTTACTCGCTCCGAAGCGTTTGCTTGTGGCGAATAAACGGCCGTTTTTTACATGGGTAATGCCATATTTATTCAGAAATGAGGTAAAATCTTTGCTCACAAACTGACTGCCATTGTCCGAGACATTGTTTCCGGAACGCCAAAACAATCAAATATGTTTTCTTTCAAAAACTGCGTTAGTAGTTTTGAAGTCAACTTTTTAAGTGGCTTCAAAAACGTAAACTTTGAGAAATGATCCAACACTATTAAAATTCCAATATTTCCTTTTTTGGATCTGGAAAAGGGCCGTATTAGGTCAATATACAAACGTTGGAATGGCCGTTCGTTACTAACTAGCTGACCCATTGGCGGGCGCAGTGTGCATGTTGGCGATTTCGGCGTTTTACACAATTCGCAAGATAGTACATAATTCCGCACATCTACCACCATTCCCGGCCAAAACAAATTTCTTCGTATCCGCTCTAGAGTTTTGGTTATTCCACCATGTACTGCAGAAGGAGTGTTGTGAGAACTATACATCACAGCCTTTCTCAGCCCCACTGGTACTAAGAATTTCCATGGTTCCGGTTCCAAATTGCCTTCAGTCTCGAATGATGTTCGATGGTAAATAAACTTATCTAAAACTTTATAGTCCGGTAATTCAGATTTTGAAAATTACTCTCTTAATTTCTTATAATCACTTCCCTCAAATGCCTCCGACTTTAGGTCTATTTCCGGTAATACTTCCAGCTCTAACGCTTCTATGTCTAACGAATCGCCTTCATGTATACGTGATAGTGCATCAGCTACTTTATTTTCGCTCCCTTTTCGGTGTTCAATAAAAAGTTAAAACCCTGGAGCTTAATCTTGCTAATCGCCAACTTAAATATTTTTGTCGCATTAGCCATTTCAGATTGGCGTGGTCTGTTACAACCTTGAATTCATTGCCTTCGATATATGGTCTAAATTTTTTTATGGCCAATACAACAGCGAGACATGACTGTACTGAACTGGAGTTAAGGTATGATTTCTTTGGGAGTTATTCAGTTTTTGGGACATAAAAGCAATAGGCCTCTCGTCACCATTCTCATCAAGTTGAGCCAAAAGACCACCAACACCGCACTGGCTTGAGTCGGATGCAATAAAAATGGAACTGTAGTAAGCTTCTCCTTGACCATTTCAAATGAGCTTTGAGCCTCAGTACTCCATCTGAACGGTTTTTTCTTTGTCAGTAATTCTGTAAGCGGAAAGGTAAGACTTGCATAGTCGGAAACAAAGCGTCGGTACCACCCCGTCATTCCCAAAAACTGGCGGATGTGGCGTACATTTTTGGGTACGGGATAATTGGTGATTGCTTTAGCCTTATCAGGATCGACTGAGAGCGAACCATTACCTACAACAAAACCTAAATATTTAACTTTGCATAACCCAAAACTACTTTTGCTAACGTTTATTTTTAGCCCTGCTTTCCTTATTTGGGTGGCTACTTCCAATAAATGGGTGATGTGTTCTTCGAATGATTGCGAAACGACCAGCAGTTCATCCAGATAAACAAAAACATGCATTTTAAGATGGTATGGAATCACTTTGTCCATCAATCGGCACATTGTCACCGTCGCGTTACATAGGCCAAAAGGCATTCGCGTGAACTGATACAATAGTCGATTGGGTACAGTGAAAGCAGTTTTTGGATTTGATTCTGCGACAAACGAATTTGCCAAAAAGCATCCTTAAGGTCAATCTTCGATATAATTCGTTCGGGAGGCAACCTCGATAAAAGTCCGTCGATATTATTATTACTATTCTTTATTCGGTCTATGATAACAATATCTTAAAGACTAGAAATGTACAAGAACATTACTTACTGACTAAATTGGCTGGAATTGAGTACTAGGAATAAAATGAAGTAATCTTATCGACGAACTGGGATCTCGGCATTGCGAGATCGAGATCAAGCGGTTTGTAAATATTGTTAATTTAACTGACAGCCTTAGTAATGGGCACGAGGTAGTGGTAATTAGATTTAACTGTAGTAAGATGGGATTTGGGACATTGAAGCAAAGTTGATCGAACAGATTCACGCCATTAAGCCATTAGCAATGTCGAAAATGAGCATTATCGAATGGATTGTGCGCCTACTAAGAGATATTTCAAGTTTATGGATGAAAAGGGATCGACGAAATGAAGTGGATAGAGAGCAAGGCGAGTAAAGCTACGCTGTACACGCTCGATTCTGTCCGAATGAGAACTATATAATGGGTTCCAGATAATTGAAGCGTACTCCAACTTAGACCGAACAAGACAAGTAAAAAGGGATTTTCTTGTATAGGGATCTTTAAAGTCTTTCGCATAACGCTTCAAAAAGCCCAAATTCGAAAAGGCCTTAGGGATAACTGTATTCACATGATTGACAAAGGTAAAACCAGAGTCAAACAGAACGCCTAAATCAGAAAATACCTCAACTGAGGACAGTTGAGTGTTAAGAATCGAGTAAGTTGAACTTATACGATTACGCGTACGCGACAAGGTTAATTGAAAGCATTTTTTATGTTAAGCAACAGCTTCTTTTTGAGACTCTAATCAGTAAGATTGTTGAGTTCATTTTGAATCCGAAGCGCGTCAGCCACGCAGGTAACTCTAGAATACAATTTCAAGTCATCAGCATAGAGAAGAAATTGCGAGTGATTAAAGCAGGACCGGATATCATTGATAAACAGAACAAAAAGAAGCGGGCCTAAAATACTACCCTGCGGTACTCCGGAAGTTACCACAAAAGAGTAAGACGCAGTACCATCGATTTCTACAAACGTTGTTCTGTTCGTGAGATAGTATCGCAACCACAGAAAGACTGAATGGAAACCAAGGAGTTCAAGCTTGTGTAATAAAATATCATGAGAGACTGTATCGAAGGCTTTAGAGAAATCGGTGTAAATGGTATCCACCTGACATCCACTCTTAAAGGCCGACAAACAGTACTCTGAAAAAAAACGCAAGATTGGTTACGGTGGAACGACCACAGACAAAACCATGTTGGTTGGGATCAATAATTTTTTTAACTGCGAAGAATAACTTATCTTTTACAACCTTTTCAAAAAGTTTTGAGAAGATGGTTAATTTTGAGATTCGACGGTAATTTCTGACATCATTCTAGTTACTAGATTTGTGGATGGGTGTAATAGAGCTCACCTTCCATTTGTCGATGAAAATACCGGAGGAAAGGGAGAGGTTAATTATCTGAGATAAAGGGAAAGCTAGGGATGAGCAGCATTTCTTAAGGAAAAAAGAGGTGAGGCCATCGGAATCATTTTTACAAGACAGTTTTAAAGCAGATATACCATTCTGTATATCCAAGTCAGTGATGCAAAGTGCGCCAAAATCAACGCAATGCGAACCAAGATAATCACCGTAATAATTATAAGTGCCAACGCCAGCATCATTTACAAAATTGGACTTGAAAAAATCAGCGAAGAGTTACGCTGTCATGCAAAGAAGAGGAGGAAAGACCATCCAGAGTCATACAGCTAGGAATATTCGAGCATCCTTTCTTAGAACGGATGAAGTTCCAGAATGCTTTGGGATTGGACTTTAACTAATCCTGGTACCGAGATATGTAATTATTATAGAGAGTTTTATCAAGTTCATTTAATTCTTTACTAAGGCTGATATACTTTTCTCTGAAGCTAAAATCGTTTGTGGACATGAAAAGTTTATAATATTTATTTCGTTTGTTCTTCAGTCTTTTAAGCCTTCTCCTATACCAAGGTAACTTATGTCTCCGAGGAGGGATCAGATTTAGGTTAGAGTTTAAGACCAAGTAAGTTTGTTCAAGAAACATCTCATAGCACTCAGCAACATTACGCGAAAGAAAAATAGAGCTCCAATCAATTTCGTTGAAGATTGCATTTAAAGAACCGTAATCAGCATTTCTGAAGTTTAAAGACTGGGAATCGAATGTGTAGATAGTAGGAAATGCACAAAACTGAAGGGATAAAAAGAGCAGCACATGGTGCATATCAGGTTTACAGATAGGGAAATTACACTCTTGTAACTGAAAGATCAAGTTCTCATCAATGAATAACAGGTCAAGGAAGTTACCAAGCATGTTGGGAATATAATTAATTTGGGATAGATTAATGCTGGAAAGACTATCTAGAACATGGATCTCATGTGGAAGACTAGCATTAGAGGCAGTTAAGACACCATTCATAAGCAGGTCAGACCAAACGATCTTGTTTAAGTTAAAATCACCCAGTATGCAGAAGTGGGCATCTTCATGGTTTTCATAGATACGTAAAATGTTATTGATATGGAGTGCATATAAGTGTTCAGAACTGTTTGGCGGAATGTAAGATACGCAGATAAACAAGCTACCAAATGCGCCGAAGATGCGGACACACAGTTGATCTAAATGCGAATCTGCGTATCCAAGAGCGACGACTGACGACCTAAACGCACGTTTTACCGCAATTAAGACACCAACACCCAACCCCTACTACAGCCTGTTTTTTGCGCATCTCTATCCTTACAATAAATATGAAACATATTCGGATCAAAAAACTCTGCATCAAAAAAGTCAGCAGTTAACCATGTTTCAACTAGCACAAAAACATCGAACTCACACCGAGAGGTGAATAAAAATACTTCTTTAGCCTTAGTACGCATTCCACAGAAATTTTGGTAATAAATTTTAAGAAGCTTAAGATTATCAATATTATTATAATCAGAAAGACCCCTACTACAGCCTGTTTTTTGCGCATCTATATCCTTACGATAAATATGAAACATATTCGGATCAAAAAACTCTGCATCAAAAAAGTCACCAGTTAACCATGTTTCAACTAGCACAAAAACATCGAACTCACACCGAGACGTGAATAAAAATACTTCTTTAGCCTTAGTACGCATTCCACAGATATTTTGGTAATAAATTTTAAGAAGCTTAAGAATATCAATATTATTATAATCAGAAAGACCCCTACTACAGCCTGTTTTTTGCGCATCTATATCCTTACGATAAATATGAAACATATTCGGATCAAAAAACTCTGCATCAAAAAAGTCACCAGTTAACTATGTTTCAACTAGCACAAAAACATCGAACTCACACCGAGACGTGAATAAAAATACTTCTTTAGCCTTAGTACGCATTCCACAGATATTTTGGTAATAAATTTTAAGAAGTTTAAGATTATCAATATTATTATAATCAGAAAGACAAGGAGTATTATCTACGCAGTTATTTAAGTCGGTCACTTCAGTTCCTTGGGACGTTACGAAATGACTGGACATTTATCTCAGTTGGTCATAGGTTGGGATCTAAAAGCAGACTGTGGAAGTCGGGAGACACGCCCAGTTTAAAATTAATTTTCCGTAGACTCTGAAGCGGGGTGTCTTTCTTAACTAATTTGTAGCAAGAAATAAATATTAGGTATCGGATATGCATCTTTAACCGTTAACTCATTTAGTTTGCGGGAGTCTAATCAAAATCTGGCTTTCCCTGGCTTCACAATTAATACTCCTGGTGAAGACCATGGCGATCCTTCAGCTTCCTCTATAACGCCTAATTCTAACATGCGGTATATTTCTTTGCAGAGAATTTTCTCCATAACTGGTGAAATGGGATAATACCTCTGTTTAACTGGGGTAGATATTCCCGTGTCTATGGAATGTTCAATCCGGTTTGTGATGCCTAGGCCTTCTTTCTCAAACGAAGGAAAGGCGGCTATCGCTACTGCTAGCTGTCGTCTCTGCGTCGATGTAAGCGGTACTACATCTGTCTCTTTTTCGTCATCTGCAGACAATTGGCATAATCCTGTATCTACTTATATTTTCCAGCCGAATGTCTGCCAGAAATCCATGCCGCAAATCAAGTTATTCGCTACAGTGGGTACAATCAAAAATTCAAAATTGTGGACTTGTTCATTAAAAGACAATCTAAGGGTAATCCTGCTACCTCTTGTTGCTTCCTGTCGGCCATTCTAACTATTCCAGAAAACTTCCTGTATTTTATGTCAGGGTTATCTACAATTTCCTTAGCGAGTTGTGCACCAATACAAATTTTGTTGGCTCCACTATCCAATAAGGCCAACTAGTTTTTTCCGAAGATCGACAAGTCAGCGTATAGTCGGATATCTGAACTATTGACGATATAACGTGTTTACGAATTTCCTTCTTACGCTGCCAATATGATCGCATACGATTACTCGATCTTGACCTGGAAAGTGACTGTGATAAACCTGCAAATATACCAGCTCTTGCTCGCTTATATTCTGCCAAACGGATATGATACGGTCGAAACAAGGGATTGTCCACATTGCGTGAAACACACGCAACCGGACCAACGCACTCACAAGATTTATTTGACGGTATGGTTTTATCAGTAACATCGGGTATTTTCGTACAAACTTTCGATGGGGGTATAGTATTATTACGACTCTCAGTCACAACCCTGTAGTTTATTTCCGAGAACGATAAGTTGGGTGTCCGTCTGTCGAACATCCCTCCTTGGGTTTTCGGGCGTGCATTTTGCGCAAGATGGTTTGTAAGTGTCTACTGCACCACAGCCATAACAAAATATTTGCCGCATCTTCAAGCAGTCGTGATATCAATGACCAACTTCCTCACAGTTCCAATATTTGCTTTGACTAGAATCTATTGCTGCAACATCCACCCTAGTGTCATCAAGATGATCTTGTCCGCCGTTGTCATCATTTTTGAGGTGATGAGAAACTTCGTATATCTCTACTGTTAAGATCTCAAAATAATTTTTCATGCCTTCGAGCCTCTCTTCTGAAAGTAACCATATCGCGCATGTCCAGATGTAGCAACTCGTGTCGAAGGTCAGGCTTTATATTTCGCATAAGTGTCTCAACTAAATCAGAATCGTTCATAGGATACCTTAATCTGTCACACATGCTCATAATGCTATCTAAAAAGTCATCAAAAAGATCGGTCGGTTTCTGTTTCCTCTTCCTGATGTCATCTTTAATCTCCGAGTTAGTTGAGAAATCTTTGAAGCAACACCACCAGATCCTATGTTCAAATCCGACAATTCACATGTGGCTCGACATATTGGACAAGTGGAGTTATTCTCTAACCACGTACGGATACACTTTGTGTGAAAATTATGCTTACATCCAGTTTCAACTTTATAACTGTCTGCTTGGAGGGCTTCGCTGCAAATCACACAAATTGAATTGTTAATATTATCTAAATCTGTCCTAGGTGAACCTAGCTCGGGACTATGAGTCACTGGCATTATACAAAAAAATTAGTAAAAAAAACTTTAGTATATGCACTCGAACGGCCAAACCAAATGTACAGAGCTTCTCCATGTTCCGAATCATAAAAAAATCTAAATAATGGAGTAGGTGCTACAACAACAAAAATTGTTTAATCAATTTATTAAAAGGGCGACTAATTTGCAGGTTATAAATTGCTGAGGTTATTATATAAGTTTATCGACATTTGTCTTCGCGTTACTCCAAAAAAAAAAAATGCTGGCATACTCTTACTAATACTAATTTTCTAAATTCCTTGGTATTTCTCTTGCAAACTCCCGAGAGAAAAGATCCTAAAGAACTTAATATGAATGTATAATTTTCCAAATATTGCGTGAAGGGTATGTTTATGATATAAACCAAAAGCAAAAGTTCCACTTCGGGCAAATCAAAAAAAAGTATGCATTGAGAAAGAAAAACGCAATAAGGTAAATTTTCTCTATGCTTTTAATCGTTTTAAAGAGAAGTTAGTTTAGTGGCAAGCAATCAAGATAACTCAATATGTTAGAAATCCAAGCTTTTCTAACCAATCTTCGATAACGTTAAAGCGAAAAAAATGTACTATGCTATAACAATTATAAGAGACTAAAAAATAGGCGGTCAGATTCCGAAATAACCCAGAAATCTGCAAATCCTGCTTCTTTTAACCAATCCTTCGCTGTTAATGCAAAACAAAATACATATATACATATGCGTGATACTTGAGCTTAGAAATCAAACCTCTCATAATGGTTTAGGCTTTCGAAGTATTCGGGCTCCTTGGTCTATTTCTGGCCTAGCGTTCTATTTTAGGCTACACGGTCTGTTTCTTGGAACTCGGTCGATTTCTGGCCCCACACGTTGGGCGCCATTTTATTTTCTGTAACGAACTTGTCCTCACAATGCTGCCTAATCAAGAGAAACCAACGATGGTGCGTTTGGACTGAAGCGGGATGGAATATGAACAAAATTGGCCTCTCTTCGCTACACTTTTCTCTTCTCCACAAAGAAAAAGATGTTTCTGTTTTCTTAAACGTTATAATGTACTTTGGTTATTTATTAATAATTGCAAATTAAATTCCAACTTTAACTTCAAAATAAACGCATATGTGTAAAAGTATTCAAAATAAATGTATGGAAATATGGAATGTCACTAAGCACAACTAATCCGATGTTGTTAAAACGTTAACACTTTTTACAAAATGCTAACTTCAAGGTGTTTCAACTAAATATATGTACAAGAGTTAAACTCAAATAAATGTATATAAAAGGAGCGCGTCCGCGGTTGCCGAGTGCTAGTACTTGACTGAGTTGACTGCGCTCGTATCGGGGACGAGGGTAATGAATGCGTGTTGGCGCTTTTCCACTCGCCGCGCACGGCTGCGCAAAGGAATTTCGCCGCCATCTGAATATTGTTGGAGGCGGCTTAAGCATCTTGCCCGTCCTGCAGGGAGGTGCTTGTAAGAACCTTCCGCAGTTCCTGCAAGGCGCGGATGGTGGTATTTGAGGCGCTATTGGTCATATTACATCGTTGGCAGGCCTTGTGGGGTGCGCGTGATCGTGTGCTTGGCCATTCGTTCCGATTTTGGCTTCCCGCAGGTTTCTTCGATCGGTCCAATGCGCGTGGTAGTGGTGGCAGAGCCGACACTGAACACAGTTGTCTGTCTCTGTCGTGAGGGACAGATGGGTTTCGTCCTGGAAGTATAAGAGCAGAGAGAGAAACGAGAAGTAGATGGATACAGCGGATGGTAAACGGAAAGTAAATACTGAAAATTAATTATACAAGGAAAATGTAAATAAGTTAGAGCGCTGTGCTCCATTGGAAGGAGGCACAGTATAACTAAGGGGCGCATGACAAGCCCATTTTGGGTGCGAACCACTACACCCCGAACGTGGTTTTCAGGGCTGAGGCGAACGTTCTCGATTCGTCCCAGACGCCACTCGGTGGATGGGAGCGAACCTTCTTTAATTACGACGAGGTCGCCTGGTCGAGGATTTCGCTGTGGCGTTTGCCATTTATAGCGCTTCTTAAGGTTCTTCAAATAATCCTCTTTCCAGCGTCGACTGAATTGGAGATGAAGCGATTTAAGTTTTTCCCATTGATTTATCCAGGAGAGGTCTCCCCCTTTTGGCTCAGGAACTGCTAATAGCGGTGCATCTCGAAGGAAGTGACCCGAAGTAAGCGCTGTGAAGTCAGCTGGGTCCTGGGATAGTGAGGCTATAGGCCTCGAATTGAGAACTGCTTCATACGCACCAACAGCGTCGTGAATTTTTCGAATGTAAACTTGTGAGATGCAGCGGTTTTTTTGAAGTGGGCTTTAAAACCTTTTACTGCGGATTCCCAGCCGCCCATATGAGGGCACTGGGTGGAATATACTGCCAGTTTATTCCTTGGGGGCACATTTCTGCACAATGTCCGCGGAGCATTAGTTAAGAAATTTAACGAAGTCGCGGTCGAGTGCGCGTTGAGCGCCAAATGAACGTTTTACCATTGTCGCTCATCATTTTTGAGGGATAACCTTGCCTGCCAACGAATCGAGCGAATGCTGCTCGAAAGGCTTCGGTGGTATGGTCCGAACATGGTTCGAGGTGTACTTCCTTTGTGGAAAAACATACGAATACAGCCACGTACCCTTTTATGATAGTGGTCAACCTCAGAACCGATGCTTTTATTTGGAATGGACCTGCAAAGTCTGCTCCTGTCGTGGAAAAGGGGAGTGAGAAAGCGAAAAGTTGAAAAGCGTGCACGATTTTTATTGAAAAATGCATTTTTTATAAGAGGCTTTAGTTTTGGTACGTAGTATTCTTGACTCACCATTTGGAGCATCAACCGTATTTCTGCATGAAGAAGCAGGCGGTGTAAAAACTCCAGACACAACTTGCATAACATTGAATCCGGAGGAAGGATTACTGGATGCTTCTCGTTGTATTGCATTGCAGAATGTTCCAATCTTCAGGGATTTTTCTGACCCAGATTTTTTAGAGGCGTTGAAAACCACACGAACTTTGGTGGTGACCTTATCTGGTTTGACTACCGTATGATGTGGCAAGTAAAATGAGAAGAAATCGCCATTCGAAGTTATTTCGCTTGGGTCGATAGATTCCATGTGATCAAGGTCGAGATATTCTTGCAACACATTGTTGTACATTGTACCTAACTCCCCCTTTTTCTGAAGCGATCGCTCCACGCTGAAAAACTGCTGCAGAGCAGCCGGGCGGGATTTGCCGTTGGAGAGTTTTTCAGGAAATTCTGCCTTGAATGGAAGTCGCATAATGTATCGACCGTTTGGTGCACGTGTCGTGGTTGTTGCGTATATCTGCTCACACGCTTGATCTTTGGGGGATATCTGTCGATGTTGTGTAATTTCCTCCTCTTCCCAAAATTTTCTCAGTTGAGAACTGAGTGTCTCGTTTGACGCTTGGACTTGCGTCGAGAATGACACAACATTTTCAGTTATTGGACCACTGAGAATCCAACCAAAAATGGTTTGTTGCGCAACTATGCTACCGCACACCTTTTTTATACCTTCCAGCAGAATTTGTGGTAGTATGTCGCTGCCAATGACCATGTCAGTCTAACCTGGTATGTGGCAACTGGGATCAGCGAGCTCAGGGAGTTTGAACTGCTGCCAGATTTTCGACTAATGGTGGATGTTGGCAGATTTTTTGTCATTTGCGGCAACACAATGAGATGCGCCTTTATCCTTTTCATGGCCTTGGATGCGACCAGTGTCAAAGGACAAAGATTGGAGGACTTTTGTACGACTAGTCCACCCATGCCAGAGATTTCGAACTTTGAATGTTCGAATGGAAGTTTCAACCGTTTTTGATCCTTCGAGGAAATGCAAGTCCTTTCCGAGCCCTGGTCAATAAGGGCCCTTAGTTGAAATAATTCTCTTTCGTGTTCGATTGCGACCATAGCAGTAGGAAGGAGAATTTGGTTATCATTGGCTGCATGCAATGATTGAACCGGTTCGTGTTTTGAACAACACGGTAGCTCGCTAGAATCGGAGGTATTCTGATTTTGTCGAACGGGATATGTTGACTCAGCAGTTGTGTGCTGCACGTTTGGTAAGTTGAGCTGTTTTCCAACAATTGCAGCCAGTTTGGCGAGTAGGACTGCACCACATGGCTCTAAGCGGGGTACGCTTACAGTTTTTATAAGGGCAACTTTGCCTTTCGCAACCAAAAGTGAAGATTTTATTTTGTTGCTCACTTGTGTGCGGATGTAAATCGCTGCGCAATATGCTTTTTCCGAGGCATCACAGAACCCGTGGATTTGTGTGTCTTGCCCTGGAACGACATTAACCCATCGAGGGATTTCGATGTGGCAAATGGCTGGCAGATTTTCTGAGAAATGTTGCCATTTTGATAATGTTGCGGGCTTGGCGCTTTCATCCCAATCGCTGCCATCCAGCCAGATTTCTTGGAGAAGCATTTTGGCCTGGATCATAACTGGCGACAGCCATCCTGCCGGGTCAAAAAGTTTTGCAACAGAGGATAAAATTTGTTGCTTTGGGACCGCATTTTGGGTGTGTTCCGGCAGGATGGTGTATGAAAATTTGTCCGTGAGCGCGTTCCATCGCATGCCAAGAGTTTTGGTATTGGAAACTGTTCTAATATGGTCGAGCGATTAGCCTTTAGTTTCTTTAGTATGAAACCAGCTGATTTTAGGGCATTTATCACTTGAACGAGTGATTCAGTGGCGTTATCGATGGTAAGACTTCCGGATAGGATGTCCGACATACGTTTGCGTTTTGAGAATTGTTGCAGCCAACGGGAATGTCGCTTTCGTGTCATCGGATAGTTGATGCAACGTACGAATAGCGAGATATGGTGCACAATTGACGCCGAATGTAACCGTTTTCAGATTGAAATCGCTAACAATGGAGTTGGCTGATTTGCGAAATAGGATTCGCTGAAAATCTTTGTCGTCCTCGTGTATAAGGATCTGACGGTACATTTTTTCAATGTCTCCATTGAACAAATACTTATGCATGCGCCACTGTAGAATTAGTAGCATGAGATCTGGTTGGAGAGTTCGACCAGTGTATAGCACGTCATTCAGGGATTTTCCTGACCCAGATTTTTGTATGATGTGGCAAGTAAAATGAGAAGAAATTACCATTCGAAGTTATTTCGCATGGGTCGATAGATTCCTTGTGATCAAGGTCGAGATATTCTTGCAACACATTGTTGTACATTGTAACTAACTCCCGCTTTTTCTGAAGCGATCGCTCCATGCTGAAAAACTGCTGCAGAGCAGCCGGGCGGGATTTGCCGAGGGAGAATTTTTCAGGAAACTCTTCCTTGAATGGAAGTCGCATAATGTATCGACCGTTTGGTGCATGTGTCGTGGTTGTTGCGTATATCTGTTAACACGCTTGATCTTCGGGGATATCTGTCGATGTTATGTAATTTCCTTCTCTTCCCAAAATTGTCTCAGTTGAGAACTGAGTGTCTCGTTTGACGCTTGGACTTGCGTCGAGAATGACACAACATTTTCAGTTATTGGACCACTGAGAATCCAACCAAAAATGGTTTGTTGCGCAACTATGCTACGGCACACCTTTTTTATACGTTCCAGCAGAATTTGTGGTAGTATGTCGCTGCCAATGACCATATCAGTCTGACCTGGTATGTGGCAACTGGGATCAGCGAGCTCAAGGAGTTTGAACTGCTGCCAGATTTTGCGACTAATGGTGGATGTTAGCACATTTTTTGTCAGTTTCGGCAACACAATGACATGCGCCTTTATCCTTTTCATGGCCTTGGATGCAACCAGCGTCAAAGGACAAAGCTTGGAGGACTTTTGTACGACTCGTCCACCCATTCCAGAGATTTCGAACTTTGAATGTTCGAATGGAAGTTTCAACCGTTTTTGTACTTTCGAGGAAATGAAAGTTCTTTCCGAGCCCTGATCAATAAAGGCTCTCAGTTGAAATAATTTCCCTTCGTGTTCGACTGCGACCATAGCAGTAGGAAGGAGAATTTGGTTATCATTGCCTGCATGCAATGATTGAACCGGTTCGTGTTTTGAACAACACGGTAGCTCGCTAGAATCGGAGCTATTCTGCGTTTGTCGAACGGGAGATGTTGACTCAGCAGTTGTGTGCTTCACGAGTGGTGCATTCGTTTGCAGGGTGGTACGTGGAGCTTGTGGGCTCGCGTGCAACAGCGTGTGATGCCGTTGATGACATGTCGAACATGACCACTTGCTCGTGCCCTCATTAATGATATGAGTGCTGCTTAGCTTAGCTTGTTTTACGAATTGTGTCCGGTTTTGCACAGAAATTCGTTTAAAAAGTGGACAGAATCTATTAAGGTGCGGGGAGTTGCAACACTGGCAAGTTTCCTTTTTAGATTCTGCCACAAGGGTTTGCGTCCTGTTGAAGGACGCATAATTTAGATGAGCGACTGGTTTTTGTTTGCTTCGTTGAAGCCTATTGACTCTTTCAACGACTTCATATCTCGATGTGAGAAAATCGTTCATTTGTTACCATGAGGGCCAATCTCTTCGAGAAGAGAGAGATTGTTCCCAAAGTGGCAGGGTTGTTTCGGGAAGTTTTGATGAACAAATGTACACCAGAATCGGATCCCAACTGTCCGTCGTAACGCCTTGGGAGTGAAGGACGAATAGGCAGTTGTTGATTGTATTTTGCAATTTCTGAAGTTGCTCATTGTTTTCGGATGGAATAGTGGCAAGAGTCAGTAAGTATTTTATCTGGTTGTCAACCAGGATCCGGTTGTTTTCGTATCGTGACCGTAAAGCTTCCCAGGAAAGTTAAAAGTTATCATCGCTCAACAGATATTGTTTGACGATGGAGCCGGCTTTGCCTTGCGTTTTGTACCGGAGATGGTACAATTTCTGAGCACGGGAGAGCCTTGGGTGGTTAATATACACCGCTGTGAACATATCACGAAAAGCGGGGCATTCTTCATAACCACCGTAAAAGGTATCCGTGTCGAATGCTGGGACTTTGATGTAAATATGTGCCTACGCCGAGGGATGTTCCACGCGGAGTGGTGGACTCGGCGTTGTCATCATTTTGATCAACGAAAGTTGATCGGCAATCTTTGCTTTTGTCATTTCATTCGTATCAAGGCAGGCGCATTGGTTGCCTTGTACTGAACTCTTGAAGTCTTCAGGGAACTGTCGTCTGGTTTCGAATATACCAGATCGTAAACCGATTGAAGTCGTGCCCAATAATCATCTAGTGATTTGTCCATTATCATGAGATACGATTCAGTGTGATCTTGAATCGGCCCTTCGTCAAATTTTTCACAGTATCTCATCAGATTGTCACTTTCCGCGATGAACTTTTGCGCGGATTGGTCAACTGATTTGTATTTACGGCGGGGGGATGTTGACCTTTCCTTGGCTGTTTCTTCCTTTGGGGCACCTTTTGGTTTTGTCCCGGTTTCGGATGTTTTTGAGGGACTGAGAGGCATTTTATGCAAACTTTTTGGTTTTTACCAAAAAAAAACCGAATAAAATATTTGTACGCTCAGAGAACGTACGCAATATTCGAAGATGGAAAACTCTTCGTGCCACTGAAATTTAAACAGGGAATTCAAGTTGGTGGCGGTGTCTGTGTTTGTGTTTTTTTTTTTTTTTTTTTTTTTTGAAAAATGGAGTCAAGCGCGGACAACGGGATGTTCCTTAAATGATTTAAATCCGCGAAATTCGGAATTTGGTAGTACGTATATTGTTTTGTAAAAACAAAAAATATAAAATTAAAAAAAAAATTACAAACACTAAACGTGTATTTGTAAATTATTGGTATATATATGTATGTATTAGAAGAGTATGAGTATTTTTTTTTGAAAGTTGCTATAGGGACGAAAATATCTCAAACTTGTTGTATGCGCTAGAATAGGTACAAATGTACATGCGCAATATATAAACGTATGTATATATGTTTGTTTTTGCGAACGTATGCACGTGAATAAAGGAGCTGTCTGTTTTTGTTTACAAACAGAGTCTATTTTGATTCGCTTCTTCGTCGCTTTAATGTCGCGTTTCTTTTGTGAAGCTGAGTGCGCTTGATTGCACTGTTGGGAGAGTGCAGCAAAGAAAGATAAAAAAATTTCAAATTTTAGAGAGGTTGAGAAATTTGATCAGCAGTACACAACTCTCATTGCTAATGTAGCTATACGTGCTGGGAGAATGTCGCTGGAAGAGCGACTTGACCGTGTGAGTAAACACGTATGATATTCTCTGAGTGGAGAAGTACGAATGCTGGAAAAGCAACTTGAAATTATTTGTACATCTATGTAAGTATGTACATACGTATGAATATTATACTTTTCTATATGCTGCGAAGCAGAAGAAGTGACTTGGAAGTTGAACTGTATCGCCAAGTTCAACGATCTGTGGCGAACAACGGGGTAAACTCAGCTGTAGAAGAAATTTTTGCTGATGTTGTTCTTGCACAGTGGGTTTGATTAGGAAAGTAAACTACAAATTTTTTTTTGTGTTTTAGAAATCTTTAAATTTTTTCGCCGCACACGGCTGCGCAAAGGAATTTCGCCGCCGTCTGAATATTGTTGGAGGCGGCTTAAAAAAGGTGGAATGTATGCCGTCTATAAAATTACAGAAACATTTTACGCGAAACTAATCCAGCGAAATTAAATCTTGCAGCAAAAAAAAAATCATTTCATATGTCTACTATACAAGTATGGAGGATACGGAGTATTTGTCAAAAGCAACAGTCGAGGGGAGAAAAAGGTGGATCATTCCCCCATGTCTATACCCACCCAACCTGTTAACCACGAAAGATATTTTGTATAGGTTAACTCTAGCTATACTTAATTCTGCTCAGCTCATCATACCTCTACATTTCGTCTTCGACAAAAAGAAATTTAGATCTTCATTTTAATGTTCAAGTTTTTACATTTTATTCAATCCAACTATCCAGTAAAGAGTAAGCCTAAGTGAGAATACTTAGAAAATTAACGTCCGCTTTGTGAATGTTTAGGAATTCAAGTATCAAAGAAACTATTTGCCTAATATTTTATATTCGCAATTTTCCTTTTTCGAATTCAACAAAAAAAAAAAAAGATAGCAAAAAAAAATTTCTCCTTTAAAGTGAAATATGTATTTAATTAATTTTGGTTAATAGTACAAAGAATATTTTCAAAAAACCAAGAAAAAATCTGCCGTCTAAAGGCGGACGTGTGGTTTCTATCCAGATGCCGAAAAGTGATACCAAAATTTATTGATCTCTCGTTTAAGTGCAAAACAAAGTGCCCGGTGGGAAAATTGTCTATTGAGAAAGCCAAATTTTATTGGTTAGGACAAGCCCTAAAGCGAAAACACGCCCAGTTGTTTTCCTGCGAGTTACTTGCTTACAAACTACACAAGTTTTTATCATCCAATCTTGCGTCTGTAATCTGGTATCATTTATTAGCCAAGTTAAGTGCAAAACTAGACCGTGTTTCTCGACAACAAATGAAAACAAAGAGATTCAAGTTACGTCAACTGAATTTAACAAAAACGCCCCAGTTATCATCTAGCAAATTCATACCTGATCTCATCATCAATAATTCGGATGTGACTCTTCATGAAAATGAAATTTAACTTTTGAATAAAGGTCTGAATTTTGCGTTACCACATAAATCCCACCTATGCAGGACACAGTAGTTGATTCTGAGTTGGCTGTCGTAAGATTAAAACACGAGGAAGCTGAAAATTTACGGTACAATATAAAACAAGCTTTAATATCAAAATCGCAGTAAAATCGCTAAACCCAAAAAATGTTTATATACCAAAATCGGACAAGGGCAACTGTGTCGTTGTAATGAACCAAGACGACTACAACAATTGCATGAGTGCACTTATTAAAGAAGGAAACTATGTGAGAGTAAATAATCCCCTTCCAAAAATGAAGAGACAAGCTACGGAACATCGAAAAAAGTATGCCCAGTTGTTTGGCCGTCAGTGGGATATCAATATGCACAAATCCTATGTACGAGTCCCCTGTTTATACGGGCTATATAAGGCGCATAAACCTGGAAATAAATTTCGCCCTATTATCGCTGGATATACTTCCCCTATTTCCAACATTGCAAGATGGCTGAGTGATTATTTCAGCAAACTTAAGAGTTTCGATAATTTTTCGATAAAATACTTATTAGAATTGATTACAAAAATTAAAGATGTTTGGTTAAATTCGAATGAATGTTTTGCGTCATTTCTTACTTCTCAAGCGTACCAAAAAACGGGGTCTTGGACGCACTACACATTTGGCTCGACAGACAAAACTTAAATCCGTCGGTCTCCAGTTCTTTATTTGATCTAAGAGTTTTATGCGTTAATCAATCCTTTTTCCAATTCAGAGTTGTATTCTACGAGCAAATCGATGGCTTACCAATGGGGTTAAATATAAGCCCCTTTTTATGCAATTTATTTATGAATACTATCGAAGAACAATTGATTCAGAGGTCATTGTTCCCACGGGTTTACTATCGCTATGTCGATGATTGTGTAGTAATTATTGAGAAAGGCAAAATCAATAGCACGCTTGGCTCATTCAATTCGATAAATAGTAGAATTCAGTTCACATATGAATCTGAGGTAAATAATGACCTGCCTTTTCTTGATTTTAAACAAATACATAGTACTGATGGAGTTATCGAGTTCGATACTTATCGAAAACCTTCACCGACTGAGCGTTTCATCCTCATAGAATCGAACCACTACTACTCCCACAAGTTAGCAGCTTTCAATTCCATGACTCATCGTCTTGTAAATGTACCGCTCAACGAAATCGCATTTAAGAGAGATAAAGAGAAAATAATAAACATAGCTGAATATAATGGCTACTCCCCTAACAGCATCCTACAGCTAATCAACAAACATAAAAGTAAAAAAGAAAAAGAGAATGGAGCTCGTTTTTCGATACAGTGGGTAAAAAAGATAAACAAGTTTTTTGTAGCATAATTTATGATACGTATTATTTCAAACATATTAAAAGATTGGTTAATAAAGTAAACGTAAACGTTGCGTCTAAAAATAAATCTAAATTGAAATCGTTGCTTAAATCGACGAAGGACCAGTGTGACAACTTGGAATAACCGTGGGTTTATTCAGTCACGTGCTCACAAATGATAACGATGGTTCGGTATGCGGCGCCAATCGAGTCGCACTGTGCGAATTAGGATGAATGAACATCTCAAATTCATCAAAAATATTGATCCAAGGAGTGGAATCGCGGAGCAAGCTTTATTGAACAAGCATGCATTAAGTGAAGAGGACTGTAAATTAATTGTATCAGAATCCAATATAAATAAATTAAATATTTTAGAATCACTACACATCTAAGTTAATAAAGTTTCAGTTCTGAGGGGCCCGCGATTTAGAGGTACTATGACATTTTTTTTTAAATGCAGGAGAGTCTTTAGTTGTTCCATGTGCAATTCTTAAGCCGAATTTCAAAAGCAACGAAAATCTGCATTTCGTTTTAATATTATAGTGAAGTGTGAAAAATAAAAATCTATATATATAAAAAGAAAGGCTAAAATGTGTGTTAGTTGGTCGGTGTTTGAAGAGATGCGTTGGTCGATTTTGTTCAAGCTTTCACACAAGTTGCGTAAACCTCACGCGGTGGTTACTACATACCCTACAAGAATACTGACTATCATATGACTATCATCGGATTGTCAGCAATGTCAACCTAACGATCAGCGCCTCATACAAACTTTCTATCACAAACTTAAGGGGACTTGCGCAAATGTGATGTAAACAACTGTGTACGTGTGAGTTTTTGTCTCCTTCTTATACACCAACATGGCCTATTGATTAAGTATATAGCCGTACTGCTCACTCTCATTCCTTTTCCTGGATCAGTGCTGACACTCTAACTATCAAAAAGTGTCATAAATGATAGTTTACTGTAGATATCAGGTTTGACTGTTATACTATCATAAATGACCATTATTATATTCCGCCAAAAATGAAACAATGCTTTTTGCTTTTTATTTACTTTATTTCATTACGTTTTTAATTTTGTACGTGATAAAAGCATACGTGTTTCTTATTTGTTTAAAATAAATAGTTTTATAAGAATTCGAGTTCAGATTGTTCAATTTAAATTCAGAAAATAACAAAACAAAAGAAGAGCGCTTTCCTCATGCGGAAACACATTTAAAAATTAATCACCAGTTACCACTATTATTTTCGCGTATCAATTTTTTGAGTGCGCCCCACACATTCCAACAGCTTTTGGTATTTTTTGATATTATTTTCGATTTTTTCTCTTAGCATGGAGATTTGAAATGCTCTCTTTTTCATTTTTTAAACTTATTTTTTGTATGGTTTTCGTCGGTTGAAAATGGCGGAATTTAAAAAATAACAACAACCGTGATAATCATTTGATTGTCATATGACAGTCAGTAGTGAGAACATGATTAAATCGGATAAACTGTTCTCGCATACATAAAATTCCGTTGAGAATTATGTATCTGTCTCACATGCATAATGGTATCTTCTGTATGTTATTTTGTTCTGTACCAAGTGTCCGAAGCTTTCCCAGTTTGAGTCCTTTTTCATGATTATAGGTTGTCGTTGGGTACATGCGGACATGCGTGAGCGAACAAAGGAACATACATAAATTTGAGTATCAATGTTTACGTCATCGCAGGATCAGCATTGTCAATTACAAGTGTGAGTGTATTAGTAAAACAATCAGCGTTTCTTGTAGGGTAGGTTTGGTTGCGATCGACGTACAGGGTTTCGAGATATAGGCCGAAACGTGGACCAGAGTACCCCTAGAATGTGTTTATACAATATGGATAACAAATGAAAGCTGTTGATGAGGTCTTTAGTAGAGGGTAATTTTCATACCCCTGGGTGACTAGGGTGTTGAGATATAGACCAAAACGTGGCCAAGTGAATGCCTAGACAGTGTTTATACAATATGGATATCAAATGAAAGCTGTTGATGAGTGCTTCAGTACAGAGTAATATATTATCCAGAGACGGACTGGGATTGGGATTAGGACTAGGACTGGGACTGAGACTCGGAGTGGGACTGGGACTGATACTCGGAGTGGGAGTGGGACTGGGACTGGAATAAAATACATACCACCCTCTGGGAGAGGCAATAAGTGATGCAGAAGAATGAGAAGGAATTGTGAGAAGACAAAAGAGAGAAGGATATTTAGAAAGAGATAGAATGAGACGAAGATGGAGATAGATGAAGCGAAAAAGACGGAGGGAGGAGTGAATAAAAGGATTAGGAAAAAGTGAAGAGGGGGGAGGGCAGAGTCAGACGGAAAAAGCTTATTAAAATGTATGCAGATAGGCCAAATTTAGCGCAGGACAACGTCTGCCGGGTCTTCTAGTATGGTATTATAAATTCTTTGTATTTTTGTAAATAAAAATTTTTATTATTTTTTTATTTAAATTAATTTATACTTATAAATTTGTATTCCGATTAAGGAAAGAGATTCATGTCTGTTGCTGCTTTCTTGTCGGAATACATTAAAAGATTGCAAGACTTAAGAAATTGCACATAGCAAAATTTAAACAAAGAATTTTTTTTGTAAGAAAAAAATAAAAATGAGTATATAATAAATGGCAACACTGGCACTATGGATTTCGGGATATTCACGGTAGGCCTCAGGAACATGGTTTTGGGAATACGACGTCAAGCGCGTATCTCTACAGATCTCTTCGCCTTTAAGAAAAATTACCTAGGTTAGCACTCTAATTCATTTCACCTTCGTTTTGCATAGTTATGGTTGTAACTGACACACTTATTATTTTATTTTAGTTCAACGTAAAATCGTTTGAAGTTTCTGTTAGTTTATACTACCTTAGTGCAAAAAGTCACCATACTTCACATTTTTACTTTTTTGTTTGAAAAATCTTTTTAAACTTTTCTCACCAACATATCAAGGTTTTATTTTTTTTTCTTTTGAAAAAGACGTTTTCAATTCAAGTGCCGGCAAAAGACCGACATTTTCTGCTCTAGTCAACCTCAAGCTGAGCTTCAAAGTCGCGCCAAACTTGAACTAATGTTGAAATAGGACTAGCGATATTTACTGCTATTGTTCCAGCTTAGTGCAATATTTATCAATAAACAAATAGTAGGCATAGAAGAATTTGAAATAATACTCGGCATAGGTGACTTCACGCACACGCTACTTAAATATGCTTTCTGTCCTCTAATTACTAATTTAAAAAAACTATTTGTTTTTATTCATTGCAAAAAAAGTGCCGTATTAGCGAATTAGGTATTTTGTGGATTAGGCATTTACGAATTAGGTACGAATTAGGTTTTCCTGAATTAAGTACGTATGAATTAGATATTCGTAAATTCAGTAAATAAGAATTAGGTATTAATGACTAACGTAAATAGTAATTAGATATTCATGACTTAATCGAATTTTGATCAGGTATTCCCGAATTACGTAAGTATAAATAAGGTTTAAATGAATTCCATAAGTTTAATGAGGTATTCACGAATTAGGTAAATATGAATTAGATATTTATTAATTAATTATATATCAAGTATAAGGATAAGGAATTAATGAATGACTCCGGTATTTTCGAGTTAGACATTAGTGAATTAACTATATAATTTTGTGAACAAGTAGAAATGAAATAAGTAGGAGATGATAAGTATCAGAAAATGAGGCACTTGCGAATTAACTATAAGAAAATTAATTATGATTGAATGAATTAGGTAATTACGAAATAGGTATTAGCTAATTAGAATTAACGAATTAACGAATCAGATTAATTAAGAAGTACGGACTTACGATTTGGGTATTTTCGAAGGTGTCAATTAACTATTAACTAATTAAACTGTACGAAGGAAGTATAAAAAAATTTTTTTTTAATTTTATGCTGAACTCAATTGACCGACGGAAACGTGTAGCGCCACAAGTACTTGAAGAAATTTTTTTCTTTGTTTTCAAAAAAATCGCCTGATTATCACGCTATGGTTTATGCAAAAAGTATGTACATAGGTATTTATTCTAACACCTCCAATAGTTATTCTCTTGTGGCCATATCACCTAATATAGAACACAATTCGATACTCGAATGGCCCTAAGCTCCATTGGCTCGTCAACATCGGTTCGATAGCGTAGAATTTTCTTGATGGCACATTCGCGCTTTTCTTTGATATTTTCCGAATGCGCATAATATGAATTATCTTTAATTACTTGATTGACAATTTTGCGTAAACGAGGTTCTAGAAATCGTGACCAACCAATGAACTTGAAAAATAATGCACTGCCTTACACGACAGAGCTGTAATACTTGATATTGAAGTACATTGGCACATAACATTTTATTATAAATTCAACCAGAATTCTTAAATTTGCATCTGGATTTTCCGTTGTCACATATAATCGCAAAAATCTAGCGGCCTTGGTGAGCCACCGAGAATGTACAATTTTCCCTGGTTTGATGTTAGCCAGATCCACCGGAAGCACGCCGCTAGAAATTGCATGGGCCTGTCGTATAAGTACTTCGAATCGGTGGAAAATTCAATTTTTTCTGGAGCAGGGGGCATATTTTGCAACTCAATTTTCTGGAAGCCGTCCACCACTTGAAAATATATAATAATAAAATAATTAAAAATGGTTGACAATTATAATAAATGAGTGATAGCAATAACTTACCAGAAGAGTTTCACAATTAAAAAATTGTTTCCAGAGATTTTACATACTCTGTAAATTGTTGGGTGTTGCTTCTTCTCTTGATTTGCTCTTGATACTTGTCAAGCAATTTATTCAATTTATTAAATACACTTTTTACAGCATTATTTCCATACCAAGTTTTTCCCAAATTCCAATCAACTTATCTTGTACTTGAATAGTGAATGATTTATGGGAAAACTTTTTTTGTTCTGTTTTAGCCGTTCGCTTAAGTAAAAATAATATCTCAAGATATCCAGATGGGTTGGTAAATTAAGATCGGTTAAATCAGTAGACACACCAAAAACAGTAACATCATGCTTGGGTTTATGATTCATTGGGTTTTCGATAGTTGTTGATGTAGTTGCTTCATCCTGCGGTGTAGAGGATGGTGGATTCATTGTAAACTTTTTGATCTGGAATGGTCACTTCACTTATTATTATTTTTTTTGAAATATTTTTTTCTCTGAAATTAGCACTTTACACTTTGAGTTCTTCACAACGACTTAATGCATTCACAAAAGCTGTTGCGTTTTATATGGTCTACGAGACGAGGTAATAAGAATGAAATGGTAATTTCAATTCGACCTGCTGTGTCTTGTGGTGGCTTAAAAAAACAGCACAAGCAATTTTACGATCTGCAATTGTGTCACAGTGATACCTTAATTTTTTAAAACGGTTGAATAAAAAACCCACACAACTATGTTTACGACATGCAAATGCATCACAGTGATGCCGTGGTTTTAAAAGGGTTGTAAAAACACTAATTTCTAATAATTTTTTTAAATTTCTTTTCTATTACTAAGTTAAATTCATTTTTTCATTTACATATATTCTATATATAGGCATTTCGCTGATTTTTTCATGTAAAGTGCAAAACCGGCGATTTTTTTTAAATGTTTGTATGGTGAACCCCCAGGGGGTTCCAGGGGGTGTGCCACTGGCATCGGTGGGTCGGGCCTCCAAAGTTACTGCGGGTCTGTCATACATTTGGACTCGATTGGAGCACTCTAAATGGGTCAAAGTGGGATTTTTCAAAATTTGCCAAAAGTTCGACCCAAATTGGGGTCAGAATTCGTTTTAGAGGTATGGTTCCTTCGGCAAAGTTTCTTATTTTGATCCCTAGAATATGATTTTCACAGAGCAATTTTTTTGCCTCCCCACAAATCGACCCGGCCTAATGTTTGTCTATAGTTTTTCATATCAATTATTTCTATATGTGGTCTTTTAAATGAAGTATCCTGGGCTAGAATCTTTTCGATATAACCATTACTAAGAATTCGTTCAATTTCAATTTCACGATATTCAATGAGCTCTCTACGAAATGCCTCTATAGCTTCAGCTATAGTAAAAGTTCTCATAGGCTTCCCTTCCGTTAAAAATCATCTTTAGACGATGGTGCGATTGTTGTGGATGGTGAAAATAATGGTATCGTTGACAATACTTCAATTTCTCCTTCGTCATTAGTTAAAAGAGGCTCACTTTGTTTTAGTAATAATAATGAAATATTGATTGATAAAATATCATTACTATTCGGTAATGTTAAATTAAATTGAATACTTTTCGAGTTTTGGTTTATCGCAAGCGCATTACTATCTAGGTCTTCCCAAAATGGTGCTCCGTAGGCAGTTTTGAAAACAAATAATAATAATAATAATAATGAGATATAACATTTAATATTCATTGTGATATATCCCTTTGTTTACGTCAATTTAAAATGAGGTTGATATTAGAAAACAATGTATTTATATACTTACTTTTCTTCTTCTTCTAATTCTCAACCTTTTAAAATAAAAACACTAAAGTTGAGATTTCTAATTCTATTTTATTTATTTATAAATTTAAATTTAAATTACTACCCGATATGTATTTGAACAAAATATATGCTGATTTTAAAGCACAACTAATTTGTCTTTGGTTAATTTTGACATTACAATCAGTATGAAAATGATATTGACAACGCACAACATCTGGGTGTAAACTATATAATCTAAAGAGATCCATTCCATCACATCCTGTACTCTCCTATTCAATAACAAACACCGGCTTTTGGAGGAGCTCTGCTATCCATACACATTTTTGTCGCCCCTTAACATAAACTTTTATGTCCTTCAATGTTGACATCAAATAGTTTTTTACAGATTAGAACTATCGCTTCCATTGGATCATAATAAATTATGGTGGTGTAACATTAACCAATTAGCTTGTCGTTGATTTTCCTTACCCAGATCCGAAAATTCAAATGGAGCTTTTATGTGGAAACAATGGAATTCTCCATGGTTGAAGGCCACAGCTATTTCCTTTAAAATAAGTCTATCATCGTATGCTTTAAAGCCTTGAACATCTACTGTCGCAAACACTATGAAAATTAATAAAGAAATATCTTTGTAATGATAGGCTTTTTATACGTTAAGCACAGATAGGTGAAGCATAGTTGGGTATAAAATAGAATTTTTATATTTCGCTCACACTTATATGCTTTAGAAATATGGACCCTTTAAAAATTTGGCGACCCTTTCGGCATAATTTCTTGATGGTTTGCCGGAAACATCAGGGTCATTTCGGGACCATTTTGGGATAATTTGGGGACCCTTCCGAGATCATTTCTGGATCCGTCCGGGATGCCGTAGGAGCCATTTCGGGATTTTTTGTTACTTTTCCGGGATAGTTTTTGGACCCTTCCGGGATCATTTCTGGATCTGTGCGGGATCCAATCTGGCTCATTTCCGGTCTATTTCGGCATCATTTTGGTATCCTTCCGGAATCATTTCTGTATGGTTTTCGCGATCCGTCGTGGATACCCTAGGAGCCATTTCGGAACTTTTTCTGGAGTATGTCGGGATAATTTAGGGACCCATCCTCGATATTTTCTGGATGGTTTTTGAGATCCGCCCGGGAGCCCGTCAGGGTCATTTTGGAACCTTTTCGGGATCGTTTTGGAACACCTTCAGGGATCATTTCTGTGTGGTTCTCTGGATACGTCTAGAATCGTGTCGTTGTCATTTCGGGTATTTTTGGGACTATTCCGGGAACTTTTTGAGACCCTCTCGGGGCATTTCTGAATGGGTTTCGGGATCCGTCCGCGATAGCGTGGGGGTCATTTCGTAACTTTTTCTGGATAATTTCGGGATCATTTGGGATCCTATCAGGTTATCAGCTCATTTAGTTCTTTTTTTTTACTCAATTACAAAAATAAAATGCATTAGACAGAAAACAGAATTTTAAACAGATAACTTGATAAGCAGGCTAACGCAAATAGCCCATATATTTAAATTTCTCCTTGCGGACGGGGCCGCGGGTAAAGGCTAGTAATATATATATGATGGTATATATAGTACATATATATAGTATAGATATATATTTTTTTGCGATTTCGGCCCCATATTAACAGCAAGAATATATATTATATACTTCATATAAACTGTCATTTTTGCCCCTTTTTTACGGCTAGAAGCTTCAAAATTCATCAAATTTCATCAAATAGTTACGTTTACGTCATATGTTACAAAATACATTACAAAAATAAAATGCATTAGACAGAAAACAGAATTTTAAACAGATAACTTGATAAGCAGGCTAACGCAAATAGCCCATATATTTAAATTTCTCCTTGCGGACGGGGCCGCGGGTAAAGGCTAGTAATATATATATGATGGTATATATAGTACATATATATAGTATAGATATATATTTTTTTGCGATTTCGACCCCATATTAACAGCAAGAATATATATTATATACTTCATATAAACTGTCATTTTTGCCCCTTTTTTACGGCTAGAAGCTTCAAAATTCATCAAATTTCATCAAATAGTTACGTTTACGTCATATGTTATTGAAATACGTGATTCGTAGTCATAGTTTTTACACGCAGACCACAAAAAACCTAAAAATTTGCATCCTCACACAAAGTATCTACATATTTTTTATTTTATATTTATCTTAAAAATCGTTTAGATATGTTCAAATTTCACTAAATGCTTACGTGTATAGTATATATTGTTGTCTGAAAAAATCATAGAGACCGGTGGTATATATAGCATATATCTCATACAACCGATTGTTCAGATAAGAAACTTTGCGCAATTTCTTCCCCATTTTAACAGCTAGAAGCTTCAAATTTCACCAAATGTTTACGTGTATAGCATATATTGTTGTCTGAAAAAATCATAGAGACCGGTGGTATATAGAGCATATATCTCATACAACCGATTGTACAGATAAGAAACTTTGCGCAATTTCTGCCCCATTTTAACAGCTAGAAGCTTCAAATTTCACCAAATGCTTACGTATATACCATATATTGTTCTCTGAAAAAATCATAGATATCGGTGGTATATATTATATACCCCATATAAACTCTATTTTCTGCCCCTTTTTTACGGCTAGCAGCTTCAAAATTCATCAAATTTCGTCAAATAGTTACGCTTACGTCATATATTGTTGAAATCTTACTCAATTTAAAAGATTGAAGCTTCAACCTTCACCATATACTTTCGTATATTGTATATATTGTTGCCTGAAAAAATTGATGAGATCGGTTGTATATATAGTATATATCCCCCACAACCGGTTTTTCAGATAAGAAACTTTTCGTAATTACTGCCTTAGTTTAAGAGCTAGAGGCTTCAAATTTCAACGAATGCTTACGTATATAGCATATATTGTTGTCTGAAAAAATCATAGAGATCGGTGGTATATATATTATATATCTCATACAACCGATTGTTCAGATAAGAAACTTTTCGCAATTTCTACCCCATTTTAACAGCTATAAGTTTCAAATTTCACCGATTGCTTATGTATGTAGTATATATTGTTGTGTCAAAAAATCATAGAGATCGGTGATATATATAATATATATGATGGTATATAATATATATATATAGTATAGATATATATTTTTTTGGGACTTCGGCTCCATTTTAACAGCTAGAAGCTTCATCCTCACACAAAGTACCTACCTATTTTTTATTTTTTATTTATCTTAAAAATCGTTTAGATATGTTCAAATTTCACCAAATGCTTACGTGTATAGCATATATTGTTGTCTGAAAAAATCATAGAGACCGGAGGTATATATAGCATATATCTCATACAACCGATTGTTCAGATAAGAAACTTTGCGCAATTTCTGCCCCATTTTAACATCTAGAAGCTTCAAATTTCACCAAATGCTTACGTATATACAATATATTGTTGTCTGAAAAATTCATAGATATCGGTGGTATATATATTATATACCCCATATAAACTGTATTTTTTTGCCCCTTTTTTACGGCTAGAAACTTCAAAATTCATCAAATTTCATCAAATAGTTACGTCTACGTCATATGTTTTTGAAATACGTGATTCGTAGTCATAGGTTTTACACGCAGACCACAAAAAACCTGAAACTTTGCATCCTCACACAAAGTACCTGCATATTTTTTATTTTTTATTTATCTTAAAAATAGTTTAGGTATGTAGACCTGTTCACTATATATTTCTTATCTTATACATCCGATTATTCGGAGATTACGAAGGGGATAAGATTATTGTTCAGCCCCATTTATGAAAGGTATGAAGTCTTCGGCACAGCCGAAGACAGTCCCGTCCTTACTTGTTTCATATTGATAGTAAACAATTTTTTCTTCGAAGATTTCTTCTGAATTAGAGAAATAGTAGTCATTAATTTTAATTGAACAATTTCTGTATTGTATTAGATTATTTTTGTTAAGTATAACTTCATTTTTTGAGCATGTTTGATTAATTAACAAATTTTGTGCATTTTTAACAAGAATTGTATCTAAATCTATTTCTATTATTTCTAGCTCTTTATTTTTAGAGAATTGACAGTTTGAGGTTAATGTACAATCTGAGCTTGTTTTAATTTTTTTTCAATTGCTTATTTTCTTCAAATTTAAAAATTTGATTATCGTATTTAAAAAATTTTTCAATTTCACTATTTATTTCGTTATAATCTTTGTTAGGTATTGGTATGAGATATCTAATTTTAACATTTACAAAAGTAGTGGGAATTTTTATACTAAGAACTAGATATGTGTTATTGAAATATGCTGTCCGTGATTGTAAATATTTTAATTTATTGTAATCAATATCATATCTAACTATCTCATCGCTTGTTAATATGCTGGGATGCATAATATTATATTTGGATGCTACTACGCTATCTAGTATTTGCTCGATTCTAGCCTTTAACAATTGTATATTTGTTAATTGTTCTAAATATAAACTTCGCTCATATTCCTCATCCATAATTTTTTGTATGGTATTAAATTCTTTTTCTAATATTATCCTGTCGTTGTTAATAACATTATTTAACTGTTCTAATGCTATTTCGAAATAATTATTTACTTCTACCTGTTTATTGATTTTTTCTCCTGTCTGTAAGAGATGGTTTTTAATGTCCTGTTTACCTTCATCATCTATGGTGTCGCATATCCATTTCGATAGGCTACCAACGCCATTAACTAGTCGCCGTTTGTGTCTAATGACCTTTGATCGTAGTGTTAATAGTTTATTTCTCTTATATATTATTTCTAAATGAAGTAATTCCTTGAATTTTGCTTTCATTAGCACTACATTGTCCGTTATTTTGTCTAAAACGTCCTCTTTTTTGCTAATGTTATTCATCTGAAGAATTATTTCTGTGTCCTTAACTATTTATTGGTCTCTCATTTGTATATCTGTGAATCTTGCTTCATCCCTTATTTGTGTTACAGTAATTTGTCCGTTAATTTGGCATGTCCATTGTATTATCAATAACAGTATCATCATTATCTGAAAATTTAAGCGGTCTTTTAATATTGCATGGGTGTATGCCTTCTAAGTTCTTCCTTCTATATTTTGGCTGCTCCTTATGCCTCACTGCCTTGTAATTCTTTGTAAATCCTTCTTTCCTGTTTTCGGTATAAATCTCCCTTTTTTATTTAGTTTTTCTTTAACTCTTTTTTTATTTTGCTCCATATTTTCTTTAATTTTTATTTTACTAACTTTTCACCTTGTACATCTATGGGCGTACTTTTATTAGTAGAGTGATACCTATTATTGTAACTTCTAACAGCTCTTTGCATTATTTGTTTGATTGGCACATTTTTATTTGAAGAATATAAAACTCTAAAAATTTTCGCGATAGAGTTATGCATTCTTTCTATATCTGCATTACCTGTATGACTGTTTGGTTTGGTTAGATGAATTTGGACTCCTTCTTGGTCTAAAAATTCTTTAAGATGTGTTGTCCTGAATTCATTATCGGCAATTATTTTGTTTGTGAGTCTGATAGCTCTGAGTATATACCTACATTGCCTTTTGTAATGTATTTCCGAAATATTTCGCCCATTACATCAAAATCACTTTCTGCTATGAAAATTATTGTTTTCTCATGCAAAAATTTTGCTTCTTCAACTTTATTGTTAGTCAAATGTAATTGCATTTTATACTTATTTACAATTTCTTCCTTAATAAAGGAATGGTCCTGCAAATTTTCTTCTTTGTTGCTAAAGTTTCATTATCTTCTATATTATTTGCTTCATATTGACTTGACTGTAAATCACAATCCAATCCACTACTTTCGTTAACATCTTTATCTACTTTTTCCTCTTCCGCATCATCTGCACTATTTTCCAATCTACTCAGAAAGTCTGCTACCTGGTTTTCCTTTCCTTTTAAATATTCTATATTGAAATCATATTCTCCTAGTTTGAGAAGCCATCTCTGATGTCTAGCTGACATGTCCTTACCTTTGTATTTGGTGTGAAGGAATTTAATTGGTTTTGATCTGTAAAAATTTTAAACTTTTTTCCGTAGAGATAAGGTCTCAAATAGTTTACGCTCCAGAGAATAGCTAAGAATTCTTTATCTGTAGCAGAATAATTTTTCTCATGGTTATTCAGTGTTCTAGATATGAAGAACACAGGGTGTCCTTCTTGTGATAGGACAGCACCAATTGCACAATTCGATGTGTCAGTTGTTAGTGTGGATGGCTTGTCAAAATTAGGATACCTTAAAACTGGATGCGTACTTATTAATGTTTTTAATTTTTCAAATACTTCTATGTAGGTTGCATCCTTTAAGTTAATTTCAACATTCCTTTTTAAATATTTTGTTATAGGCTGAGCTATCTTCGCGTAGTCCTTTATGAACTTGCGGTAATAACCTGTAATTCCAAAAAACTTTTAATGTGTTTTTCTGTTATGGGCAATTTTAATGATTCTATCACTTTAATTTTATCGGGATTTGGCTTTAATCCTTCCTCTGTTAAGATATGGCCCAAGAACTCTGTCTCTTTCTTCATAAAGTTACATTTATCGATTTGCATCTTTAAATTTGCTTTTTCTAACACTTTGAATATTTCTATTATTGTTTTTACGTGCTCTTGAAGGGATGTGCTAAATATTAAAATATCGTCAAGATACACTACACATGTTTTATTAATAAAGTCCCGTAATGTTTCGTTCATTAACCGTTGAAATGTAACCGGTGCAGTTTTTAGTCCGAACGGCATTCTTATAAATTCGTATAAGCCATGAGGTGTGGCGAATGCCGTTTTTTCCTATCCTGTTCTCTAATTAGAATTTGGTGATACCCTTTGGCTAGATCAAGTGTTGTAAAGTATTGAGCTTTTCCTAGCTTATCCAAAATAGAGTATATATTTGGTAGGGGGTATTTATCGTCTATTGTCACCTCATTCAATTTTCTGTAGTCTGTAACTATCCTGTATTTTCTTTCTCCAGAATTATCCTTTTTTTGGGTACAACAATTAATGGGATAAAATATCGTGAGCTACTTTTTCTTATAATTCCTTGTTCTTCTATTTCTTTTATTTGTTTCCTCACCTCTGCCTCATGTTGTGGGGGATATCGATATAATGTGCTGTTAATCTGTCCGTCTGTCGTCGTCCTAATTTCATGTACAACCTTCGTCGTGCTTGTTAGTTGGTCACTTTCTTTAAAAAATAAGTTTTTAAACCTTTTTATTATTTTTTCAACCTCCTCTCTTTCTTCCTTGTTTAAGTGGTCAATTCTTATTCTGCTCCAGTCAAACTTGTTTGCTTCTAACGTATGAATTTCAAGATTTTTATACGGGCTACTTTCAAAATAAGTTGTTTTTTCATTAAGTGTTATACATCCATCCACTAAATTGATTGTTGTGTTAAAACAATTGAGTAGATCGATGCCTATTATAAAATTATATTTTCTGCCTTTTGAATTCCGTTGGGGCTTCCGTCAATACTTCATATTTAATTATATCATTTTTAGCTATTGTACTAAATGCGATTGGATTCTTCAGCAAAATTTTTTTGAAGTCGTTTATATCACTATCGATTAAACTTATACTTGCTCCAGTATCAACCAGAGCAAAATATTTCTTGTTCCTCAATGTAAGCGTTATGGTGGGAAGACAGTTCGAGCTGGTCCCTCGAAAAAATTTTGCTCTTCTTCATCTGGATTTTCATTAAATTGGGTCCTATAATATTCAAATTATTTAATTCTTCTTTTCTTTCTTCTTGGTTTCCCCGAATTTTTTCTAAATTGTCAATCTCCATCGGTTCCGCTCAGTCTTGCCTAGGTTGATTACCGCGATTTTGACCGGAATTTGGCCTAGGGTTTCCTACCTTTGGGTACTTCTGAAGTTGATCTGAAGTACTTCAGTAGTTATTATTTTGGCAATAATTTTGAGGACTCCGCCTCCTTTGTAATGACACATTTTCCCTATTTTGGTATGACCCTAGCTGATTTTGTCTTACTTGTGCTGAGTTTCCTTGATTATTTCTAAAATTACCAGAGCTTCTCTCGCCTTGACCTTTGTTTTATTTGGAACTTGTGGCGTTTGGTTATAGTTTTTCTTCGGCAACTCTCTGTACCTTTCTTTCCTTCTATATATTTTTCTATATTCGTATCCTCGAATCTTCCTTGATTCATTATCGATATAATTTGGCCTAATTCCCTACATTCATATATTTCGTTTAGCAACGTGCCCTGTGTCATCTCCTTCGTTGTGTTTATTAAGAGACTATCTATGTTAGTGAGATCTATTCCCTGTCCTCACCTATAATATACTATAAGCTCATCGGCTTTATACTTAATATTTTGAATTTCAACAGCCAGTTCACTTACCGAGTTCACCTTAAGGGCTGCAATCCGTTTATAGATCTCGTGAGGCTCCGTGTCGGGCTTGTATCTCATCTTTAACACTTCTTTTATCAGTTGCCAATCGTCTGGGCGAGGGATATTTATTACTACTGTAACGAATTTTACTTGCAAATCCTCTTATTTGCCCTTCTGCTAAGTTCGAATCACTAAACTGTTGAATAAATAACACCAATATTGAATAATGGAAAAATGGCCTCTATTAAAATACTTCACAATGACACTCAAACTGTGCAACGAATAGTTTGCTTAATAACCAAATTGATTGATAGCTCAAATGAAACTCTTCTAATAATACTGCTCTTGCTCGCTAGATAGCGTCTTAATCGAAATCTCAAATCAAACTGAATTCCAGCTCCTCTACAATTGCCGCCTTTTATACTCTTTGATTTCAACCTTCACATCTTCTAGGCGCTTCCAGAATCTACTAGTCCAGCAGCTCTCAAATCTCTCAGCTGTAACTACAATTGCAAAATTTTATAGTTTTTCTCATTGCATACTTTCAGGAGTATCTCAGATATATGCATGTGTTTGTGCATTGACTCTCCGCTGCTCGTATACCTACATGGTACATATGTGTAGATGCATTTATTGTTTCGTTTATGTAGATACATAATGATTGATCTATGGATGTGACTGCTATGTCACTGCTTAGCATCGGCTTAGAGACGATAGCGTCGCTCAGTGCTGCTAACATTCGTTACTATATAACAATAGGGCGGGTCGATTTGTGGGGAGGCAAAAAAATCGCCCATTGCTCTGGAAAATCATATTCTAGGGATCAAAATAAGAAACTTTGCCGAAGGAACTATACTCTAAAACGAATTCTGATGCCCCCTCCCCCAGGTAGGGGTAAATTTTGAAAAACCCACTTTGACCCATTTAGAGTGCTCCAATCGAGTCCAAATGTATGACCGACCCCCACTAACTTTGGAGGCCCGACCCACCGATGTCAGTGGCACACCCCCTGGAACCCCCCTGGGGATTCACCATACAAACATTTCAAAAAATCGCCGGTTTTGCACTTTACATGAAAAAATCGGCGATTTTTTGAAATGTTTGTATGGTGAACCCCCAGGGGGTTCCAGAGGGTGTGCCACTGGCATCGGTGGGTCGGGCCTCCAAATTTAGTGGGGGTCGGCCATTTAGAGTGCTACAATCGAGTCCAAATGTATGACCGACACCCACTAACTTTGGAGGTCCGACCCTCCGATGTCAGTGGCACACCCCCTGGAACCCCCCTGGGGGTTCACCATACAAACATTTAAAAAAATCGCCGGTTTTGCACTTTATATGCACTTTACCCCCAGGGGGATTCCAGGGGGTGTGCCACTGGCATCGGTTGGTCGGGCCTCCAAAGTTAGTGGGGGTCGGTCATACATTTGGACTCGATTGGAGCACTCTAAATGGGTCAAAGTGGGATTTTTCAAAATTTACCCCTACCTGGGGGGGGGGGGTATGGTTCCTTCGGCAAAGTTTCTTATTTTGATCGCTAGAATACGATTTTCACAGAGCAATGAGCGATTTTTATATCGATCGGCCCTAACAAACATATAATATGATCATTGTATAATGTGACTCACACAGGTATAGATAAAAGAAAAAAATAAAAACCGATATGAAATTAACTAATTTAATAAAAATTTTACTTATGTGCCTGTTTCGCTTAAGTTATGGAACAAGTTATCCCTATAATGAATTTACGAATCAAGAACAAAATATAAACAGCTTTAGATATTTTGAAAATAGTAAACAGACTAGTTTTGAAGACAATATTCCAAACACTTCATTACGTTTAAAAATAAATCTAACTATTCAACTGTTAGATCAGAGTTTTTCTGAGCTCAACCCATCATTATTAAAAACAACAGCAACAACAACGCAGAGCCCTGGGGGATCTTTTAGACCAACTATCCGCGATCAAAGGAGTGAGTCACATGGTGTGAAAAAAGTGAATACACCATTCTAGAGGCTATTGAAAATTTTAAAGAATTACTAGTTGAAAAGGAAAAGAGAATAGGAGGCATTCTTGAAAGCCCAGAGGTATTTGTATACATTTCAATTTAGTTTACGATAATTGTGAAATACGAATTAAATGCTCTTATTACAGCAATTATATACAGCGTACTTAAAATATCTATTGCTTTAAATTTCCGGAAGACAATACGGAGACATTACATAAACGAGAAGTATTATATGAGCACACTTCGTACGATATAAATCCAACAATAATTCATGTTGATCGTTATTATCAAACATTGCATATGAAGGTTCAGTAATCACAAACATGTCATCGTAGTCATCGTCGTCAGCAGCATTAGACATTTTCTGAAACAATTTAAACATATTTTACCTGAAGAGCAGAGGAAAAGACTTTTCGAAATTCATTTAAAAATTGAGTATAGAGATAAATTAAGTAAAATAAAAAATCATTTCGGTGAACACTATGAAAACTGTGTTTAGTCGAATTCTAATAGCACAGATAGTTCAGACACTTGCAATTGCTCACACCTAGAGCGTTTGGATGAGCAAGCCTACGAAATTATCAACACTTACACAAAATATTTATAAAGTAGCTCTAAGAAATATGGATGATAAGCGAATTGTACGAGAAAATCATATTGATACTTATGCTTATGGTCATTTCGAAATCTTATAGTAGTATTTTACTGTAATACATTTAAGAAAAAAATAATAAAAAATTTATATTTTATATAATTTATTTTTATTAAATAAAAATTTTAAACATAATTGATCGCATATTAAAAAAAAAATAAATGTAAGGCGCGATAACCTCCGAAGAGATCTAAGGCCGAGCTTCTCTTCCAATTTGCGTCGTGCTCCTCTTGATGTTTCCCTACAAATTGGCCGGACGGGACCTACATGTTTTATGCCGACTCCGAACGGCATCTGCAAGGCAGATGAGTTTTCACTGAGAGCTTTTCATGGCAGAAATACACTCGGACCGCTTTCCAGACACTGCCGAGGGGCGACCCCGTTTAGAAAAATTATTTCTAAAATTTTGATGTTGCTTTGCCCGGGAGTTGAACCCAGGGCATACGGTGTGATAGGCGGAGCATGCTACCATCACACCACGGTGGTGGTTCTAAAACTATCAAAATATTCTTTTTAGTTTTTCTTAATACTTTCATGGTCTTAGCAAGATTTGCTAATACAGTCATATGATTATTTGACATGATTTTAAACGACCGATCGAAAAAATCTGTTATCTATTAGCTGTGTATCTGATAAGAATCTGCTAAATCTGTTACCTATCAGTTGTGTATCTGATAAGAATCTGGTCTGATATCAATTTAGTTATTTTGAACTGTTTTATATTAAACTTGTCTCGGGGTTTGTTAACAAGGTCACTGTAACCTTTAATAATGTTACCGATTATCTTTAGAAATATGGACCCTTTAAAAACTTTATGGACCGTAAAAAGCTTTACGTTACTTTATTTATTTCTTGTGTATACAATTCATGACATTTTGATTTAAAAATATACATTTAGTCAAAGTATAATTTCTTTTCGAATAAACATCTTTTAAAATCATTTGCAGAAAGTTTGAGAGTAACACATTGTTTAACACCCTTAATTTTTTGATCTCGTTTTCTTCTTGATCGACGTGAATAGAATACATTTTTGCTCTCAAACCAATAAATTCCTTCATTATTAGTACAAGGTTGGGAAAATAGTAGTATTGGGGGAAGAGGTAGGAAAAATTAGGTTTAAGGGTCTTAACAGCAAAACCAAATTTCCATAGTCTAAGCAAATTTTCTAATAATTTAATAGCGATTCAATTGAAACAAGTGTCAACTCTGTGAGACAAGTAGCCCTTATCTAAATGTATGTATATGGATGGATGTGTATGTGTCGGTATGTATTTTGCGGTTGGTTGATATATATATATATATATATATAATTTATATGCTTTCATGTTTACGGCAAAGCTCTGCTAAAGGTAAAAAGCTCTAAGCTTTTTCTTATACTCCACTAAGCAGAACACGCCACCTAGCGGTGAAATCAGCCAGAACACAAACCTGAAGAACGGATGCGACACCTAGCGGTGATATCAGCCAAAACACAAACCGGAAGAACGGATGCGAAACCTAGCGGTGAGATCAGCCAGAGTTGAGATCAGCCAGAACACAAACCGGAAGAACGGATGCGACACCTAGCATATATGTGTGTGTGTGTATATATACTTTTCCTTACACCATTTGGGCTAGAACCCCCTTTTTCATACTACTCATTTTCAATACCAATATATCGTCAACGATGCTGTAAAAGCTGCTAACTCAATCCACTAAAGTTTCATAGAAGAACGAAAAAGCTACATAAATTTAAATTTAGTAAAATTTTAGTAGCATTTCATTATTTTGTTGGAGCTAATGTTTCTGGAAAAAAAACAAGTACTTTCCTTTTACCACCATATGCAGAAATCGTGTCCCATTTAACCATTATCAAACGAGTTTTTACCGCGTCGTCGACGATCTCATTTTATGTCCTAGTTTTGGTGTTAATGGACTGAACTTTTTTGATCTTAAACATGTAGACCATAGGCACTTGGTTAAGTATCGAGGTAAAGTATCGATACTTTACTCAGTACTTGGAAAAAAGTATCGAGTACGAAATACTGGAGTAGTTTTTGGAAAAGTATCGATACTACTTACTCAGTACTCGTATCGTTCTATCACTACTAATGACAAAAGGCAGTGCAATGTATGGCTTGGACTTCAATCAAAATGAAAATCTATCAGGTTGTGAAATTTCTGGCATTGAAAAGCAAGTTTGATCTTCTTTTCTGAAATTGAGCGAAGAGAGAGCGAGTGATGTGCTCGCGAGTCCACAGCGCTGTATGTGACCCAATGAGGCATGCATCCAATCTTGGCCCGAAACTTTTTGTAACTTTTATTGATGAAAAATCGCGATGGTGTGATATATTTTTTTAAACGGTTTTATTTAGATTGACTCTGTGTAGCGGGCGGACAGTAGGCCGGCCGGCCATTGTGAACGAATTTTGTAATTAAAATTGAAGCAGCTTCCCTATAAGCTACAAGCTTGAAACTTGAACCCGATAGGTGGCGCATGGATCGAAGTATTTAAAAAAAATCGTAGTTGTGGCCCGATTTGCCTCATATTTGTAACACATAATACATACATGAATAGAAAACGACCTATGAAAAAATCGCCGCTAGATGCCGCAGTTATCGAGATATTCAAAAAAATCGTATTTGTGCTCCGATTATGCGCTTATTTGGAGCACATATTGCATACGCCAGGTGGCGCACGATTAAAAAAATCGTATTTGTGGTCCGATTTGTCTCATATTTGGAACAAATATTACATACAGAAATAGAAATCGCTTTAACGAAAAAATATCCCGCTAGGTGCGGCAAGGATCGAGATATTAAAAATACTCGTATTTGAGGTCCGATTTGGCTCATATTTGGAACAAATATTACATACAGTCCGGTAGAAGTGACATCATAATACTTTGGAGTTCGAGGAGGGACAATCATACGTGGCGCCGAGTCGAGTAAAGTCTTTGGTAGGATTTAGTATTGAGGAATTAGATTGTAACAAATTGTCAGGAAAGATTCCTTGTAATAATGAGTCACTAAATGAACTAAATAGAAACAATTAAATAACAACTAAAAACTTGAAAAAAGAACTTTAAGTTAAATGGTTTTATTGAAAACAATACTTACACTAAGTAATAATAATATTAAAAGCTAGAAAATAATTCGGTATGTCCTAGGTACTAGTCATCACACTCCTCATTAATCTAGGGCGTTGATCAGACACTTAAATAAAAACGTTGGCGTGAAATTTCTAAAAATGTGAGGTGTAGCATAACCTGATTAAGGTTCAGTTGGTCTTACTTATGACTATCAATAGAAAATTGACGCGTCCAACGCTTTTATTTAATTGTGTGTTCAACGCCCTAGATTGATGAGGAGTGTGATGACTAGTACCTGGTACCTACCTAATAGAGGTTTACGCCGATCACTTTATCGGCGGCGGCGGCGTAGGCTGTATTATATACCGGCGGCGGTGGCGTGGGCGGCGCGCTGACGTTCGCCGGTGTTCTTACTTTAAAAAGCTTGATTTTCCATTTAAAAAAATAGTATTTAAGAAAAGTTTTGTTTGTATGTATTTAAGGAAATCAACGTGTTGGCCATTTCGGAAAGATCCGGGGTTTTTGCCACAAGATCTCGAAGACTGTTCAAACATTTTCAGGAGTAGCTCCTTGCGGAGGGATATTCCCTCGTTCGCTTACTCCAGAGAGGCTTCGAACCTAACCCCGGTGTTTGGAATTGGTACTGCTGCGTCTGTTGAAAAGAAATAGAGATACATGAAATAGTTATACTTTTGTCTGTATATTTCGTGCAAAGCATAGTTTCACCTAGGGATGACTCCTAATAATCGCCGCGAACACAATTTCTTTAAATCGTTTGTGGCTCCTTGAAATTCAATTATTATAAACCGGTGTTATGCTCATGAATTCTTAAAAATAAGTATAAACTGAACACACCATTAAATAAACATACATAAATATGTATAACTGAGCCCGAGTTTACAAAGGTTCTCATTCGCAACGAAGAAGAACTTTACAAAAACAAATCTACATGGCACACAAATCAATATAGAGACAAAATGTCTCAATTGTGTTGTTAGTGTCGAAATGAGAAAAACTGAATTAAGCATGAAAACAAATACCAGGAGGATAGCCTAGTGGTTAAAGGCTACTGCAGTTTCACCATGTGATTCACGGTTCGAATCCCGATGAAACCTATGATAACATTACAAAATTGACCGATGATGATTACGTTGGCGGTTATCGAAATGGGTCCATCGCAATATGCCAGTAAATGTTTCTTTCTTTTCAGTTTCTCCTAGAAAACATAATAATTGAAATTCAATTATTATAAGCCGGTGTTAAGCTCATGAATTCTTAAATATAATTATAAACTGAACACACCATTAAACAAATATACATATATATCTAAACTTGTTTTGTAGGCTATAAACAACGTTAAACACTCCAAGGGACTAGTTTTGGATAGGGCCACCAACTTTAGGAAATGTCAAACGGGAGAAGTGCTAAAATCAAAATTAACATTTCAGACGCTATTGTATAGTTTCACAAATAAACAACAGGTGTTTAAAGGTAAGCCCAAGGGATTTTTCAAACCCTTCTCATACGTACATATATCCTCAACTTAAGTATGAGGTAAGAATCATTTCAAATGAGTATTTATGTCCCTAGAATCTACTAAAGGATTTTGCATCATTGATTTCTCTTATTCTTTGAGCCAATCGCAATATAAAATTAAAAAAAAAAAAATCGGCTCCTTTTTTGGGTATTTTACTTTTTTTAACAATTTGAGGACAAGTTGAAAACATGTTCGACTTGGGTCATTTTATTTAAATTCATTGTTCATTATTAATTTTTTGAAAAATATATGCAAAGTGAGCATATAAATTTATTATATAATAACTTGTTGAATTGGATGATGCAAAGAGCTGACATCGAAAAGGCCTGTTTTTTAACATAACTTTTGAACAGTTAGAAAGAGTTAAACTTCGCAATTAGTTTCTTATAACTGGCAGTAATGCGCATCCGCTGATACCACTTTCGACCATATATGACCAATTTTCGACATGAACAATAAATGGCCTAAATAGTCTTAAACGAGTAGAAAATATATATATAGTAACGCGCCGGACGCCGCCGCCGCCGCCGCGCCGATACTTTTGACATTCGGCGCCGGCGTGCGAAAAACGACCAAAATCGGCAGCGGTGGCGGCGTTTATCGGCGGCGTATACCTCTACTACCTAATTATTTTCTAGCTTTTAGTATTATTATTACTTAATGTAAGTATTGTTTTCAATAAAACTGTTTTTTTTTAATTATTTTATACTAGCAGACCCGGCAACCGCTGTTCTGCCCTAAATTTGGTCTATCTGCATACATCTTAATAAGCGTTTTCCGTCTAACTCTGCCTCCCCCCTTTTATATTTTTCTTAATCTTTTTATTGACTCCTCCATCGTCTTTTTCGATTCATCTCTCTCTATTTCGTCTCACTCTACCTCAGTCTCCTTTCCTTCCCTCTTTTCTCTTCTCTCAAGTTCTTCTCATTTTTCGTCATCCCTTATTGCCAATCTCAGAGGGTGGTATGTATTTTGTTCCAGTCCTATTCCGAGTCCCCGTCACACTCCGAGTCTCAGCCCAAGTCCTAGTCCTAATCCCAGTCCCAGTCCGTCGCTGGTCTAGTTTCCGGAAAAAAGGATCGTAAATACTAATACAGCAAATTAATACACCAAATTTCAGGTAAATCGAATAGGATGTACATATGTATATAGGTATGTGGGTATTATTAATTCATGTCTTTATTTCGGCTTCGCATGCTTATTTATCAGTTTTGCTAGGTTGATACGACTACATCGAAAATGACAATGGAAATTACTTTAAAGCTCTCAGCAACAGCTTTCATTTCATATCCATATTACACACACCTTCAAGGGATATCCGGGGCCATGTTTTGGCCTATATCTCGAGACCCTAGGCACCCAGCGATATAAAGAATACTCTGCATTAAAGTACACATCAACAGCTTCAATTTGATATCCATATTATATAAACACATTCTAGGGGTGCCCGGGTCCACGTTTTGGCCTATATCTCGAGACCCATACCTAGTAGGTATGAAAACTACCCTGTACTAAAGCACTCACCAACAGCTTTCATTTGATATCCATATTGTATAAACATTGTCTCGGAGTATCCGGGTCCACGTTTTGGCCTATATCTCGTGAACCAAGTCACCCAGCGGTATAAAAAATAATCTGTAGTAAAGCACACACCAACAGCTTCAATTTCATACCCATAATGGAAAAATACACCCTAGTGTTACCCTCATCCACGTTTTTGTCTATATCTCGAGACCCTAGTCACCAATAGGTATGAAAACTACCCTGTACTAAAGCACTCAGCAACAGCTTTCATTCGATATCCATATTGTATAAACACATTCTCGGGCTGTCCGGGTCCACGTTTTGGCCTATATCTCTAGACCCTAGTCACCAATAGGTATGAAAACTACCCTGTACTAAAGCACTCACCAACAGCTTTCATTTGATATCCATACTGTATAAACATATTCAAGGGGTGCCCGGGTCCACGTTTTGGCCTATATCTCGAAACCCTAGTCACCCAGGGGTAAGAAATATACCCAGTATCAAAGTACTCATAAACAGCTTCCATTTAATACCCATATTGGATAAATATAATATATTGCGTGAGTCATTATTGCAACATAATGCCGATCTTTTCCCTGGATACAAACAAATCACTCAAGCCAAGAAAGAAACAGTTCCGCCAAGAGTCAAAATAACCGAAGTATCAGCTGAAGTTGAGCTCGAAAACTTAATGGATCATACTGATAACTAAATAGGGCTGTGATGGATCATCAGGACAAAGCGCATATAAACAAAGATTAAATGCAGACGATAGAACAATTACAGATGGTAATATGTTTATGGCTTCTATTGTACCCCTCCGTTTAAAAGATGAGGCTTCAGAATATTGAAAAAATCAACGGCTGTCATCAGTTAAATTGTGCCGGCCGATATTATTTAAATATGAGAAGGAGTCTTCGGAACTCATAAAATCTACAGTGAGTGATATGAAAAATCAAATCGCAAAATTAGAACCAACAATAATTGAAATCGAAGACGGGAATGTTATTACCATAAAGCATGATTTTCTACTAACAATGGTAGATGGAAAAGTTATAAACTTACTAACAAACACACCATCTACATTGAAATGTCCAATCTGTAAGAAGAGTCAAAAAGACTTTGAAAATCTTGATGATTCAATTATTGACAAACTAAGTTATGCGTATGAAATATCTCCTTTGCATGCGAGGATAATACTAAGTTCAAACACACACCAAATTGGCAATTTCTACTATTTGGGCAATTTATTACGCAATTTGTCATATAATAAATTGTAATAATAAATTGCCAATTTAAAAAAAGTTGCGTAATAAATTGTTTCAAACTGCAAATGCAACATTGTAAAGTGTGTTTATTGAGTATATTTCAACGTCAGTTACGCATGGCTGAACTATATGGTTGGCTCATCTCATCAGCTGATTTTATGTCTTTCATTTCACTGGAGTAGGGATTGTCAAAAGAAGATGGCAAACTCAAAATGAAACCAAAACATTGAACACATTTTCTTACAACACACAAAAATTTCAAAGTTTTATGTTTTCATTCCATTTCATTCGCCTAATAATGTACGTGTTCATTTTGACAGTCTGAACAAAGGTATGTTCTTGATGTAGAGATGAGCCAACCAGCTATCAAATTACTATTGTGTAAGCTAAATCGAGTTGTATGAACAGCACTCAATTCAAATCGAAATTTCCTCAATTTATTTTTCTGTTTGAACATAGTATAAGGTACATGGAATTCGTTTTGAAGCTGGCTTATACACTACCACGACAAGGAGAAGTTTTCGACGACAATGCAACATGTAAAGAGAAACAAAACAGGAGAAAGAAAATAATTCAGGATGCATTCTATAAAGAGATTGGCCTTAGAGTTGACTGCCTAAAGTATGGATACGGCAACACAAATAATGGAAACTCCTCGAGAAAATTTTTTGAACACGATGAAATGACTGTTCGCATTACCGGAGTCGATAGATATATTGTCAAACGATTCGGAGTAATTTTAAATATTTTAAATTGTCATGAAAAAGTTAATGGACATAAATTTGGAGAATATGCATCGAAAACTACAGAGCTGCTGCTTCAAAAGTATCCTGAGAAAAAGCTTACACCAACGGTACATAAAATTTTGGCCCATGGAAAAGAGTTAATAGAATACCAATGTTTACCATTAGGATAATTGTCTGAAGAAGCTCAAGAATCTAAAAACAAGGACTACAAAAGATATAAAAGTACTAACGCTTGCAAAATCTCACGAGTTAGACAAAACGAGGATCTTTTCAACATGTTGGCCATCTCTTCTGATCCAGTCATATCATCAACGAGGCATGTAAGATCACAAAAAGATCTTACAGACACCTATAGTGCAGAAAGGGTTAGATATATTTTCAAGTAACGAAGACTACGTTAAGATTAAATAAATTATCCACCTTTTTCTATCACAACAAAAAATTTTTAGTACTTAGTTTTGTTATTTTATAAAAAAAAAAAAGAAATCAATAAATACAAGTTTATTATTTATTATAAATATTGCAGTTATTTCATTTAATAATTATAATCATATAATTTTCATTTTTACGAAACGCGACGTCGCAATCCATTTTGGATCCGTTAGTGTAGAGTGAGGTGACCCCCTCCCTGCCAACTGTCGGCCGACCAATCCCTTCCTTGTGAAATTTGGAAAGGGCATAGCTCTTATGCCGGTAATTGTTTTCTGTGAAAATGGGCGAAACCGGTTAAAGACACGCCCAGTTTTTATACACAGTCAACCGTCTGTCCTTCCGCTCGGCCGTTAACACCATAACTTGAGCAAAAATCGATATATCTTTATTAAACTTAGTTCACGTACTTATCTGAACTCACTTAATCTTGGTATAAAAAATGGCCGAAATCTGAATATGACCACGCCCACTTTTTCGATATCGAAAATTACAAAAAATGAAAAAAATGCCATAATTCTATACCAAATAACAAAAAAGGAATGAAACATGGTAAGTAATTGGATTGGTTTATTGACGCAAGATATAACTTTAGAAAAACTTTGTAAAATGGGTGTGACACCTACCATATTAAATAGAAGGAAATGAAAAAGTTCTGCAGGGCGAAATCAAAAGCCCTTGGAATCTTGGCAGGAATACTGTTCGTGGTATTACATATATAAATAAATTACCGGTACCCGACAGGTGATGTTCTGGGTCACCTTGGTCCACATTTGATCGATATCTCGCAAACTCTTTCACATATATGTACAACTAAGGGCCACTCCCTTTTAAAACTATCATTAATACCGTTAATTTGATACCCATATCGTACAAACACATTATCGAGTCACCTCATTAATACCTTTAATTTTATACCCATATCGTACAAACACATTATAGAGTCACCCCCGGTCCACCTCCTTTATGGCGATATCTCGAAAAGGCGTCCACCTATAGAACTAAGGCCCACTCCCTTTTAAATAATCACTACCACCTTTCATTTGATTCCCATATCGTACATCCACATTCTAGAGTCACCCTGGTCCACCTTTGTGGCGATATCTCGAAAAGGCGTCCACCTATAGATAATCATTAACACATTTTATTTGATACCCATATCGTACAAACGCATTCTAGAGTCACCCCTGGGCCACCTTTATGGCGATATCTGGCAAAGGCGTCCACCTATAGAACTAAGGGTCACTCCTTTTTAAAATACTCATTTCCACCTTTCATTTGATACCCATACCGTACAAACACATTCTTGAGTCACTCCTGGTCCAACTTTATGGCGATATCGCGAAATGGCATCCACCTATAGAACTAACGCCCAGTCCCTTTTAGATAATCATTAACACCTTTTATTTGATACCCATATCGTACAAACGCATTCTAGAGTCATCCCTGGTCCACCTTTATGGCGATATCTGGAAAAGGCGTCCACCTATAGAACTAAGGGTCAATCCCTTTTAAAATTCAAATTACCACCTTTCATTTGAAACCCATATCGTACAAACACATTCTAGAGTCACCCCTGGTCCAACTTTATGGCGATATCTCGAAGAGTCGTCCACCTATAGAACTAAGGCCCACTCCCTTTTAGATAGGTAGGTAGGTAGGTTGAACTGGCCGGTCCATGAGGACCTCACATAGACTGATTGAGTCCGTAGTGTTACCAGAAGTTTGTTTTAACGACCAAACTGAAAAACCCTATCAAAAACCAGGACCTATGTTATAAAATAACTCCGTCCTCTTGGCAAATACTAGAAGCTTCCTAGGACTTAAGCAACTTGCTACTTCTAGATCTGACAGCTGTATCACTCCTAATAGCTGGAGTCTTAGCCTGGCAAGTGCAGGGCACGAGCACAGAACGTGCTCGATCGTTTCCTCCTCCAACCCGCACTTCCTACACCTGCTATCACTGACCAAGCCTAATTTAAAGGCATGTGACGCCAGAAGGCAGTGTCCAGTCAGAATACCCGTCATGAGTCTACAGTCCTCTCTTTTTAATGATAGAAGCAACTGTGTTAGTCTAAGGTTGTAAGACCTACACATAATCTTCGACACTTTACAGCCCCGCGCTTGAACCCACGCCTTTTCTGCTTGGTCGATCATGTGCACCTCTCGCCTTCGCTTAATCTCGCCCAATCTAATTGGGACGTCTACGGAGCAAGCTTCAAGGGATGCGCCCTTTTTAGCTAATTCGTCCGCTTTTTCATTCCCATCTATTCCCATATGCCCTGGGACCCAATATAGATGTATGCTTCTCCCTGTCCCGATTCTCTCCAGAGACTGCTTACACTCTAACACGCATTTAGATGCTGTGCTATGCGAGATTATTGCCTTAATTGCTGCTTGACTGTCAATATAAAAGTTAACACGGTTGCAGCTTAAGCTATTCTCTTCCAGGGTTTCTACTGCTTTGGTTACGGCTAATATTTCCGCTTGGAAAACGCTACAGTAATCCGGCAGCCTGTAGGATCTGCTTAATTCCGGATAAGCGCAGTATACCGCAGACCCTACTCCTTCCACTATTTTAGAACCATCGGTGTACACATGTATCGCCTCGTCCGCCATTTGCGCACCCTTGCGCCAACCGTCCACCTCTATTGTGGCCTTAAGATCTCCCTCAAAGTGCAGGTAGGGAATCATGTAGTCTGTTCGTCTTGTGACTGAGGACGCTATACTACTATGGCCATATGGTCGGCGCTCAAGCTGCCCCGAAGCATCGAGCCTGGTTGCGGTCGTTAACGCTTTGTTCTTTGCTACCAGGTCTACAGGTGGAATGTGCAGAATGTCATACAGTGCAGCCGTCGGGGTTGTTTTCAGGGCTCCCGTAATGCAAAGCATCGATAGTCTGCATACCCCCTCTAATTTTTTGAGGTATGTTGTTTTTTGTGTGGCTTTCCACCAAACAAGAACTCCATAGTATAGAATAGGGCTTACAATCGCTGTAAAAACCCAATGAGAAAGAGAGGGCGATAGGCCCCACGTACACCCCAGCATTCTTTTACATGCATAGAGTGCCGTTGAGGCCTTCTTGACCCTCTCCTCCACGTTGAGCTTCCATGACAGCTTACTGTCTAGGATGATTCCTAGATATTTTGTGCAAGGTTTCTCCTGTAAGGTCACCGCTCCTAACTTAGGCCTGGTCCAATTTGGGACCTTGTACCTCTTTGTAAACAAGACCATATCCGTCTTCTCCGCATTGACTTTCAGCCCGACATTAGATGCCCAGGTATGAATATCCCGAAGCGCCCGATCCATCAAAGAACTAATCGTTGGAAGGCATTTTCCACTTATGACAATTGCAACGTCATCTGCGTAAGCCGTACGTTTTACGGGTCCCTCATCGAATTGCCTGAGCAGTTGGTTGATGACCAGTGTCCACAGCAGAGGTGATAGCACCCCTCCCTGCGGCGTGCCCCTGTCCACTGATTTCGTGGCCTCGTACAATCCCCATTGTGATGTACTCTTCCTGCAATTTAACATGCAGCCGATCCATCTGATTAAGGCAGGATGTACTTTAATGTAATTAAGACCATCCATAATCGCCAATTTTGCAACATTATTGAAAGCCCCGGCAATGTCCAAGAAGACTCCTAGAGCATACTCCTTATATTCCAGGGATTTCTCTATGCTTATTACCACCCTATGCAATGCGGTGTCTACCGACTTGCCTTTGGTGTACGCATGCTGTGTTGTGGAGAGCAGCTTTTCATCCACGTTGGACTTTATGTACACATCTATCAGCCTCTCAAAGGTTTTGAGCAGAAATGATGTTAAGCTAATGGGTCTATAGTCTTTGGGATACACGTGACCGATCTTCCCCGCCTTTGGTAGAAAAGCTACACGAGCAGTTCTCCAAGAGTGCGGTACATGATTCAGTCTTATGCACCCATCGAATATTATTTGAAGCCATTCCACGACCGCCCTACTTGAGACTTGTAGCATGGCCGGGAATATACCATCTGGGCCCGGCGATTTAAACTTAGAAACGTCTTCACTGCCCACTCGATCTTGGTATCGGTCACCAAGCCCGGCACCACTAGCTCCGTGATCGAAGTGTGAGTGATGTCTGCTGGTTCTTCTAAACCGTCTCCCGATGGGAAATGTGTATCGAGAAGCACCTTAAGGGATTCCTCACTATCACGTGACCATTGCCCGTTCTCTTTCTTTATTAGTCCCTGGACTATGTTTCCCTTTGCTAGGACTTTTTTCAACCGTGCTGTTTCACTGGAGCACTCTATGTCCGTACAGAAACTTTTCCATGAGTTTCTCTTCGCCCTGGTAATTTCACGCTTGTAGATCCTCAGTAGATCCCTGTACTCGTCCCGACACGCTTCGCTTTCCGCGGTCTTTGCGAGTTTAAACATTTCTTTTACCTGTCTTCTTAGAAGACTCAGCTCATTGCTCCACCATGGCGGCTTTGCTTTTCCTCTGAATCTTCTTAGAGGGCAAGCTTTGTTATACGCAGTCATAAGCGTCCTTGTTAGGAATTCATTCGACTCCTCCAGTTCCTCTACATTGGCAACCTCTTTGGGTTGTCCCAGTTTCGTTTCTACATGTTTCTGGAATTTAGTCCAATTCGTTGCCCTAGGGTTTCTAAAGGTTCCTCCCTTCTCTACCCTCTTTAGTGGGATGCTGAAGCTTATATACGCATGGTCGGAGAAGGATGGTCTATCGAGAACCATCCAATCATACCTTGATATATCACGCTCGGAGCTCAATGTAATATCCAGAACATTGCTGGATGTTGGACCAATGTATGTAGGAACATTTCCCCTGTTGGCTATCTGCAAATTGGTTTGCAGGATGTAACAAAATAGAGATTCGCCTCTCTCGTTCGTATCTGCTCCTCCCCACGCATTGTGGTGCGCATTTGCATCTGCGCCTATGACCAACCGCCCTTTGCGCCCTTCCTCCTGTACTAGCCTTTTGCACTCCATCGGTGGAACCTCCGCAGCATGGGCCATGTAGCAGGACGCCAGGATAAATGCCTGCTTATTCTTTTGCTCAACGGCCACCGCTACGAGATCCTCGGTGGTGTAATTAGGCAGCATATATGAATGCAGCTGTTTCCTTACCATTACTACAGCTCGCACCCGTCCTTCCGTTTGTGCGTAGTAAACGCCAAACCCGCGCGCGCTAAGTCCAGAAACCTTTCCTCCCGATGAGAGCCACGGCTCCTGGATCAGCGCCACGTCAAACGAACCCTCCTCAAGGGTTAGGAGGAGTTCGCTCGACGCCACTTTACTGTGTTGGAGGTTTATCTGTAGGACTCGCAGCACCATTGGGCTGTTTGTCGTCGTCCTCCTCTTGCCCTTTTGGTTTAGAGTATTCGAGGCACCCTTTTAGATAATCATTAACACCTTTTATTTTATTTATTTATTTATTATTTAAAGTCGACGACAAACTATGTTCGACTGCATAATATAAAAGATATATAAATATACAACTCAAAAGATAAAATTTATGATATATCGAGATTTCAACAATGTTATATTACAAACAAAGAAATATTAATGAACATTACTCTTTAATTTCATGATATAATAATAATAAGAAATATGAGCAGAAATAAGATCTTATGCCGAAATCTTATACTGGCGGAATGCATCAGATTCCGCTCAGCATGATTTCGGAATGCAGTGGATTCTAATCTTCCTGTTGGAATGCAACAAAATTCCAATCAGCATGTGATGGAATCCGGCAGTGCTAAGAGTAGTGTAATGAGGATACGCCATCACAAGGCATAAAAAAGTAACATGACCTGTTTTGTTGGAATGCACCGGATTCCAATCAGCTCGATGCCTGACCCATAAGATTATACTGCCGGAATGCATACGATTCCGGTCAGTGACTCATGAAAAAGCATGTTTTTTACGTTGTTGCAATGCACCAGATTCCAATCAACACAGTACTGTCTTGTTCCTTCTTAATGATACATGTTGATAAATGTTCCTCCATCCTTAAGCGAGATAGTTCCTGTTTTTTATGGAAGGAATAAAATGCCGGCAAATTAAATTAGCTTATATCTCTTAAATTTGATAGGCAAATATTGCATTACGTATAGTGGAAAAAGTACATTCAAGACTGATACAGCTATACAAGTCATTGTAGTGCGCGCACCAGATAAGAAGAGGATTATTTTTAGCAAAGTTTCGTCGACAAAGGGGTAAATAGCAAGGAACGTAGTGTCTGGACACTCTAGGGGGAACCACAAAAAACAAGCGGCTGAGGAGGTCCGCAGAATCAATTTCTCCAATAATGAGCTTATGGATGAACAATACCCCCAGTAATATTCTCCGATTTTCCAGAGTGGGTAAGTTAATAAGAAGAAGTATACTTCTGTATGGAAGACGGTGGAGACTTGAGCCCCAATTAAGGCCGCGAGGAGTATTGGACGAACCAGCGATGTGTAAAGAACCTTAGTGAGGTACGGATCATCGAACTCTTTAGCCCATCTTTTAACAAATCCAAGTAAACCCAAAGCTTTGTTGGCTATAGATGAAATATGCATCTTAAAATTCAATTTCGGATCAAAAAGAACACCTAGATCATTTACAATAGATACACGCTCCAAAGGTGTACCATCTATTACATAAGATTTCTATGCTGGCTTCACTCGGTGAAATGTCATATGCTTACATATAGAGCAATTTAAAGCTAGTAAATTTGTTGTACACCAACATTGGAACGAGTCCAAGTCGGCCTGAAGAAGAGCCAAGGAACTCAAATCGGTAGTACAGTAAGTGTAGCAAAGTTTTACATCATCCGCATACATTATAGTATCGGAATATAATATTGTCGGTGACAAGTCATTAATGAAAAGGGCAAAGAGCAAAGCGCCTAGATGACTTCCCTGCGATACGCCGGAGGAAAGTCCGAACGATTCCGATAGATTGCACTTGAACATGACTTTTTGGGTCCGGTTAGAAAGATAGCTTTTCAGCCACATTAATAGGTGAAACGGAAAGCCCAGTAAATCAAGCTAATGAATAAGCAACTCATAGTTGATGGTATCAAATGCTTTGCTGAAGTCCGTGTAGATGACATCCGTTTGCTTGTTCGCTAAAAATCCTTCCATAACTATAGAGGTGAATACAAGCAAATTTGTAGTGGTTGACCTTTGACTAATAAAACCGTGTTGGCATGGAGACAAAAGACTAGAACACTGATATTGGAGTTGGCTGGTAACAATCTGTTCACAGACTTTGGGAATGACTGAAAGTTTAGCAATACCCCTGTAGTTTTCAACTTTTGACCTACTACCTTTTTTATGCAGGGTATAATAAAATACTGTTTCCAAAGGGCCGGGAATGACGCAGTTCCCAGGGATAGCTCAAATAATTTTAAAATAGGCTCATACATGTTTTCGGCGCAGTACCTAAGCACGCAACTAGGAACACCGTCCGGTCCCGGAGAAAAGGTGGGCTTCAAAGATTGAAGACTCTGAAGAACAATATTACCATCAAGAGCAGGATTCATAATGTAATTCGAGCTATCTAAGCGATAGGGATATTTACCGGAATGAAAACCACTGGATGAATACGTGGACTTAAAGAACTCAGAAAATAGTTGAGCAACGTCGTCATCAGTGCAAGCTTTTTTACCTCCAAAGGTTAATGAGGAATGATACCCAGAATTTTTCCGCTTTGAATTTACGAAACTGTGAAACTTGATTGGATTTCTAAAAATTGGGCTTTACAACAACTCAAGTAATTTTTATAACAAAGCTGATTAAGACGGTGAAATTTAGAATGAGCTATTCGATATTTAGAGAGGTCTGCAGATGCTCCAGATTTCTTGAATCTCTCATAAAGTCTAGATTTAATGTTATTAAGTCTAATAAGTTGCCTTGAAAACCAAGGGGGCTTATTCGAACATAGGGTATAGCGAGTAGGAATGCAGGTATCAAAGAAGCCATCAAGCGTACTGTAAAATATAGAGACAGCCGAATCGACATCAGTGCAAGCATAGAGATACGACCAATCATGGGAAGCCAACAGATCATTGATCATAATGAAATTCGCTTTGTAGAAGCATCTAGATCGGGGACGAGACTGTACTTGAATCCTACGGGGTAGGCTGATATAAAGTGTTATCTCTAGCGTAGGGTGAAGAGGGTCTTCTGGAAGGGATAAAAGTGGGAATTGACTAAGGGCAGTACCCACCGAGCCATCCACAAATACTAAATCCAGCATTTTATTTCCACTATTTGGAACATTGTTAATCTGTAAAAGAGATGAGTCTAACAAGCAATTGAGAAACTCGTGTTGAGCAGTGGGAGTTAAAAAGTTTGAATCACTTATATTAACCCAACTAACTGTTGGCAAGTTAAAGTCACCAACAACAACAAGTCGATCGTTATCTCCCAACTGCGAATGCAAATCGCAGATGGCCAAGCTATGAATAGCATAAACATCCATATCCGAACGAGGTGGTATATACGAACAGCAAACAATCACGCTATAGCTACCGAATGAAAGCCTAACTGCTATGAATTCGATATGAGAGATATTGCCCAGCAAAATCAACTCAGATGATAGGTTAGATTCAACAGCAATAACCTCCTGCTCTAGAGATGCGATCACGCCGATAAACAGCATATTTATTTGAAAAAACCTCAGAATTGTAATTATCAGGCTTTAGCCAGGTCTCCATAAAAGCTACAACTTGCAGAAAAGTTGAAAGAATTAAGGAAGAATGGAACAAGTTTTGATCGTAAACCACGAACATTTTGGTAATTAAAGAGAAGACGGGACAGATCAGCAATTACCTTTGTGTGGTTATTACTGTATTCGTCATACCGTTTTTTGGTTGTAATAAAACAGGTTCGGCCCTGGCCTTTCTTGTGAACAAGTGAACCACAGTATGCTTAGGCCAAAAAGAGAAATCAAGTACCTTATCGAAATATTCATCTGAAAGGTATAATTTAAATGAGGAGATGTCTCTCTCATATTTAAAATTAAATTTATACACATTGATGTTACTAGTGGCTGCAACACCAAATTTGGAGCAAACGTAATGAGCAATGTCATTTTCGGTAAGCGAGGCATGTAATCGGGACACACATACAGCCCTACGAGGTGGCACGGCAGTCACCTGCAAAGGAGTAGCGGATAGCGCACCAGAGAGCTGGTTAGGTGCGGCCGATTTAGAACAGTTGACAGAAAACGCATTGCTTGACCTAGCGTTGGTTATCGAGCCCGTCAAAGAAGTACTATTTTTTTCAAGTACACTTGTATCGCTAGCAACAACCCCAGTATCGGTAACTGTTATTGTTGGATCTAAAGATACCGGTGGAGGAGTAGGATGAAATGGGGAGTCCGGCGAAATGAACATTGTTGACGTAGTACAAACAGCCGCAAATGTACCACTATTAGTTCGTGCATCGTTTAATTTGCCAGAGATCGTCTCACTGGAAGTCTCGACACAGCCTTGGAGATTCTTGTGGAGATTCCTGAGCTGCATTGTTCATAACGGCTTTGGTAAGCCTGTTCGTATCAGTCAACGCGGTTGAAGGGACATTCGTAGGAGGACAGCTTTGCCCCTGATTCGAAGACATGTTGGAGTCATTGTTGGGCATACATTTCTTACGTCTTGGGGTTCAGATATCACTTTCAATTTTTTAAAGTGAGCTCCCATCGTTTTGAATCTTTCGTTAAGGTCACGAAACCCAATAAAAATGTTGTTGAACTCTTTCTGAGTTTGCCTCATAAAAGCTTGCATGTCATTTTCTACGGAACGACAATCATGACATGTCCAGTTCAGTCCAATTTTGCTAGATATTAGGTCAACCACCCGACCACCTATGTGGGAGAATCCGGCACAGATAACATGACGCATATTATCACAGAGCCAACAACAAACATAAGTATCACCACGGGAAATTTTCGTTTGATTGGTGCACTTCTTGACACAGCAATCCAACATAATTTCAAAGTTAAACAAACCCAAAAGAACAAACATAATTGCAAAGTTAAACAAACCCAAAAGAAAAATAGGCAAAAGAAAATATAAGTATAGGATAAATTGAACAGCTGTTCAAAAAATATGGGCGAGAGTTATTTTGGAGCACTCGATGCAGATCGCAGGACAGCGTATAGCTAGCAGCGAACACAACGGAAAGCAAAAAGGGACACAATGACTTGCTAATAGCAGCTACCAACAAAAAGGTATGCAGTTATCACAAATTTTTGTGAAAATCTATGATATATGATATATGAATATATTGATTCCCCTATCGTACAAACACATTCTAGAGTCACCCCTGGTCCACCTTTATGGCGATATCTCGAAAAGGCGTCCACCTATAGAACTAAGGCCCACTCCCTTTTAGATAATCATTAGCACTTTTTATTTGATACCCATATCGTACAAATGCATTCTAGAGTCACCCCTGGTCCACCTTTATGGCGATATTTGGAAAAGGCGTTCACCTATATAACTAAGGTTTACTCCCTTTTAAAATACTCATAACCACCTTTCATTTGATACCCATATCGTACAAACACATTCTAGAACCACCCATGGTCCAACTTTATGGCGATATCGCTAAATGGCGTCCACCTGTAAGAACTATGGCCCACTCCCTTTTAAACTACTCTTTAATACCTTCCATTTGATACCCATGTCATACAAATACATTCCAGGGTTACCCTAGGTTCATTTTCCTACATGGTGATTTTCCCTTATTTTGTCTCCAAAGCTCTCAGCTGAGTATATAATGTTCGGTTATACCCGAACTTAGCCCACCTTACTTGTTATTACTACCTTTATATTAAGTCCGTTTCATGTTTGTCCCCTCATTTCCATACGAATTTTTGATCCACGGAAAAGTGTTTTTCGGTAACTTTCCATTAAGCTAGACACTTGATACTTAGAATATAGTTCAGATCTGGGGGGAAGTGAAAAAAAATCCGCTTGGTGGCGCACGGATCGAGATATACAGAAAATTAATTTTAAAATGTAAATTTTGCTATCGACTTTTAACTAACTTCTCGGTGATCCAGAGACTTGAAACTTACCACATAGTTTGCGAGTCTATGGCACTACAGTTCGTGGAAAACAAAATGCCGCCAGATGACAGATAAATCGAGATAAACGAAAATCCCTGAAAAAAACGCAGGGAATCTTGCGATCGATTTTTAAGTAACTTCCCGGTGAGCTAGAGACTTGAAACTTGGGCCGTGAGTCAGTACCCGGTGACAATGCAATATTTTATCAAAAAAATTTCGCTAGGATCGAGATATTAAGAAAATTTGTTTTGGTTTGGAAATCTTTAAATCCGTTTGTAACTAACTTCCCGGTGACCTGGATTCTTGAAACTTGACACACAGTTCGGGGCTTGGTGAAAATGCAATTTACAGAAAACAAAATTCCGCTAGGTGGCGCACTAAGTGAGATAACTACAAATCCTTAAAAACGAGGGGAACCTTGCAATCGATTTTTGAGTAACTTTCCGGTGAGCTGAAGATAAGAAACTTGAGCCGTACGTCAGAACCCAGCGACAATGCAATATTTTATCAAAAAAAAATCCGCTAGATGGCGCAAGGATGGATTAGGAAAACAAATTTTAATTTGGGAATCTTTCAATCCATTTTTAGCTAACTTCCCGGTTACCCAGATACTTGTAACTTAGCACATAGTTCGAGACACGGTGACAATACAACTTATAGAAAACAGAGTTCCGCTAGGTGGCGCGCCACTCAAGATAACTGCAAATCTTTTGAAAACGGGGGGAATCAGAAACCGGTGACAATGCAATATTTTATCAAAAAAATTCCGCTAGGTGGCGCATGGATCGAGATATTGAGAAAACTAGTTTTAAATTGGAAATTTTGCAATCGATTTTTAACTAACTTTCTGGATATCTAAAGACTTGAAACCTGAAATATAGTTTAAAACTCGGTGAGAGTACAATGTTTGATCAAAAAATTTGAGATACGAAACCCACAAGTCGAACTATTTAGAAGATTAGGCCATACCGTCATAGCTAGCCTCCTGAGTGTTGCAGGCGTTGTAGAATTCCACCTCTTTGAAAAATCAATGCACGTCCTTGCATACTTTTAGGCGTATGCGACTTTCACCACGACTCTTTTAGACATTCAGGCGTATGCGAATTTCACCACGATTTTCAGCCGTGCAAATTAAGTAGCCGACAAACGAGGTGGAATTCTCTTGTTATGATGCGATTTGGAATTCTGTTATTTTCGCCAGTGTTGGAAGCGAAAATTCCACTAATTCTCTTAAATCTTGGGAACTAACTATGAGGATTATCTTCAAGTTAATTCCGATCAAGGCAGTTAATTTCGGACTTTCGTTCGTCTATCTGCCGCTTAGCCCATTATTCTTTATCATGAAGCTTCTTATACTTCGATAATCTTTGGTGAATTTTTGGGAGCAATGACCTAACAAGTGGTGAATCACGGGTTCTGGTGAATGAACTATTAGTGGTGGTGATGATGTTACTAGACTTTAGAAGTTTCTAACATCTGCCGGCACAAAATTGTTATGCTTATTGAGTTAAGCCAGAACTCCATGGATAGCCTCGTGGGCGTTGCAGGCATTCTAGAATTCCACCTCCTTTGTTAGCTATGCAATCTACATAGCTAAAAATCATGATAAAAGTCGCATACGCCTGAAAGTTTGAAAGGGCGCGCATGGAGTTGGGCCTTAAAGGCCCAAGTTCTTTCAGGCGTTCGTAACTTTCACCACACGCAGGGAAATCTATGGCTCGATCACCCAGAACTATTGATACTACCTTAAATAAAAATGTTTAATCCTGTCCCATCACTAAATATGGATATGCTATCACTTTACGAATGATGAATCAGTATTGAACTGGTATCCAAACAAAGTATGCGTAAAAAATCAATTAACTATTGATAAATTCGGCATTCTTAAAAAAAAAATTTTATTTTACATTTGGCTTCAGCCTGATTCGAACCCTGTTGCGGGGACAATGACAATTTCACCAAAAACAAGCTACCAGGTTGAAAAATGTTACGAATTTTTCTAATTTTGATGGATTTCATATTAACGAATACGACTAAATTACTTTCATAGTTATTTTAAATAAAAAGGTAAAAAAAATGAGTCCCATGCCGTGGAAATGTGTTAATACGAAATATCAGCAAAGAAAAGAAGGTTTTTAATAAGCTTTTCGAGCTCACGAAAATTGTTTTGATGGAAGAAACATGGATCGAAGTATGCAAAGCAAGGGAATATAGCCTTCTTAAGTGTCCGTACGTTTGCTCAGAACATTACACGTTTGTCAATTGCTTGCTCTATGGAGGTCCTTATAAACCGACACCGCAATTTCCTTATAAATTGGCTACAAGGACAAATTTTTAATTTTTTTATTTATTGTAAATTCAAGCGTTGCGCTTTAGGAGGGAATTGTTGCAACTATGATAATAGGGCCATGCTAGAACAACAGGATTTTTCTTGTACTTTTTTTTTTTTTTGGGGTCAAGCTGCCAGAAAGATATGTGTCATTATAAACTATTTTTAAATAAAATTGCTAGTTTTACTGATTCTCAATCAATATATATGCACATAAATCGTGCTACAGCATATTATTATTGTCTCACATGACCATTGCGTTTTCATCCTAAACGGAATTTCCATATCGAAAAACCACAATTTCGCCTTATACAGTAACGGTATGGCAACCTTTCTGGCAAAACAACAAACATTATGAAACTTCAAAAATCCCCAAATACGTCAAAAAATTTCGAGTGGAACTACCTTCTATTTCGTATCATGGTCTGGGCTATGAGCCCAGTGCTCTACCATTAGGCTACGGCATGTCATAAAATTTCCTGAGAAATATTCAAATATATGAAATATAAAAAAAAAAATTGTATCCAAAAAGCATTTCAACAAGTTGTATATTGCTCTCACGCCAATATGAAATAGTACAGTGCCGTCCATAAATAATTTTCTTATACAAACAAAAAACAGTAAAGTCCCATCAAAAAAAAATTTTTAATTAGCGATATGACTTTTTATTAGATGCAATTAAGATTTGATAGTGGATCCATTCTAAATAGATATCGCACGAAATACATCGTTATCAATAGCAAAAATGATATGGCAGCCCAAGCATTTCCCTCAGTGCACGATTTTTAAACGGTTTTATTTAGGTTGACTTGACAGGCTGCACGGCCGGCCGGCCAGCGCGAATTTTGTATTCAAAATTTAAGTAACTTCCCCATAAGCTACAAGCTTGAAACTTGGAATATAGTTCAGAACACGATAACAATGCAATAATAAGAAAAAAATCGCCGCTAGGTGGCGCAAGGATCAAAATATTCACAAAAATCGTATTTGTGGTCCGATTTCGCTCATATTTGGTAATCATATTAGACATACAGAAATTGAAGCCGCTTTAGTAAAAAAATTCACGCTAGGTATCGCAAAAATTTAGATATTCAAAAAACTCGTACTTGTCTGTCCGATTTGGCTCTTTGAACAAATATTATATACAGTCCGGTAGAAGTGACATCAAAATACTTTGCTAGTGAAATTTCAGTATAAAAATTCTAGTCCCGTTAGAAGAGACGTCAAAATATTTTGGAGCACATAAGTTCAAAAGTTGTTAGTGAAATTTCATTACAAAAATTCATTACCCAGTAGAAGTGACGTCAGAACACTTTGGAGCACATAAATTGAAATTTTGCTAGTTAAATTTCAGTATAATAAAATAAATAAAAAAGTTTTTAAAATAAACGGTTTTATTGAAAGCAATACTTATATTAAGTAGATAATAATAATACTAAAAGATAGAAAATATAATAATTAAAAAAAATTTTGAAGTCAAACGGTTTTATTGAAAACAATACTTACATTAAGTAGTAATAATACTAAAAGATAGAAAATAAAATAATAAAAAAAAATGTTAGTTAAACGGTTTTATTGAAAACAATACTCACATTAATTAGTAATAATACTAAAAGATAGAAAATAATTAGGTAGGTTCTAGGTACTAGTCATCACACTCCTCATCAATCTAGGGCGTTGATCAGACAATTAAATAAAAGCTTTGGGCGCGGGATATTTCTGAAAATGTGAGGCGTAGCATAACCTGACTAAGGTTCAGTTGGTCTTACTTATGACTATCAATAGAAATTTGACACGTCCAATGCTTTTATTTAATTGTCTGATCAACGCCCTGGATTGATGATGAGTGTGATGACTAGTACCTAGGACCTTCCTAATTATTTTCTATCTTTTAGTATTATTACTAATGAAATGTTTAAATTTATAAAACGAAATGTTTGTGGTTTGAATGTCTGAACATCAATTAATGTATTAAACAAATTCTTACTCTTTTATAGATACATTCTTAACCTACACATTCATAATTACCTTAATACTAAAAATATGTACATTTTTATTAACACTAATCATGCATGTAAATTTGTATACACGGTATGCATACATGTAGATTTGTAAGCATGGTATGCTTACCTGTAGATTTGTATGCATAGTTTGCATACATGTAGATTTGTATGCACGCTATGCATATATGTAGATTTGTATGCATAGTCAGCATGCATGTAGATTTGTATGCATGCTATGCATATACGTAAATATGTATGCATTCGTCAGCAAATCGATATTCTCTCTGGTTAATTCTCATGATTGGTTGTATGTAAATATTTTGGTGAGAAACTAAAATTGATAATAAGCAAAATTTATTATTTGTGAACAGAAAAGGATTTCTATTCGGCATTCCATTGATGTTAGGTAACCGCTGTGTTAGGTCAATAATTTGCAGGCATGCTTAACGAACGAAACGATATCATTTCGTTACGATAATCAACGCTAATAAACGAAACGAAGTCACTTCGTTTCGTTTATTAACGTTAAGAACGTCAAATTAACGTTAATTTCGTTAAGCATGCCTGATAATTTGTATAATATTGTAATATGATTGAGCTGTTAAAAATGTATTGCATAGGAGTTCATGATGCGTAATGCCGCAAAATGTATTGCATAGGTGGGCATAGACGCTTAATGCTGCACCATCCGCCTTAGAAAAGGAGGATTATATAATTGTTTTGTGAACAATTGTATAAGACTCTTTGTTTGCATTTAGATGATTTTTATATTTTACTGTAACTTAATATTGTATTGAAAGAGTTTTTGATTTAATTTCTGATTTGCAGACCTTCATACTTTTATTATTTGCATCTTACATATATTTTTTTTTGTTTTTGTACAATTTTTTTTTTCAAAATTTTAAATTTTTAGATAGAGAAATTTTTAAATTTTACTTATTTTATTTTTCTTATTTGTTTTATTGCCGGATTCTAAATGTGTCGACCCATCTAAAATCTGCTTTTTTTTAGAAGCTTTTATTAATTAATCGGGTAAATTGGAATGATTATTTGTTTTAAATTAACAAAATTTATTTTAATTGGGTTTAAGTCTATTCTTATGGACTATTATTTCTTTTGTTTTGTTTGTACTATCACTATTTTCTAAATTATAGCGCACTATTTTCTTATAGAAATTTTCCTATGTATATGATTTACCGTAAAAAAATTTTTTTTTGTTTATCTATCTACCGAGGGTTAGAGTAAAGTATTTTCCTAATAAGTAAAAATATAATCTTATGAAACCTAGGCAATAAATGATTTTATTTACTTTATTTTATTAAACTAATTTCGCATATTATTCAAGTCTTTTTTCTTTTGATATATTTTTTTTTTTTCTCATTCATAATAAGATGAATTTCTAATATATTGTATAGACAATAGATGGGTTGCTGATGGAAGAGCGGGGTAGCTATGTATTGATAGTAGTGGAAGGTACAGTGGGTGCAAAACAAAATTTGCTTATTTTTTAATGGTCTTTTTATATTCTCAATAATTTCATATTTTCCAGCAATTTCTTTGATCTTATTTGTCATGCGATTTCTGCGGCGGCCACCAAGACAGATTCGTCATGACTTTTATGAAGAATTATTTTTATTTTTATCCCGGGATTTGTCACATGCACAACCTCTTTGGTTAATGCATATATTTGATCTTAGAGAACTATCAATTATTATTTTACGTTTGCCTACTCGAGTAAATAATCAATCATTTTCCACCAATTTGTCCCTCAGGACAACTGTGTTTTTCTTATAAATACAACGTGTGTACAGCCTGGTAAGTAATTGTCCTAAGTCAATTTTATCATCTACAATCAGGTTTCTTGTATTTCCTACGCTACCATTTTTCAAAACGATCGCGGCATGTCTTATTGCTGCAAATTTATATAGCGCTTCACTTATATTTTTATAGGTTCTCTTTGTGACTTTTCTTCATTTTTTCTTTTGTTGTTATGGGCTGGTTGAAAAATATGTATATTTTTTTTGTTAGGTTTTGCTTCCTTCCACTGTCCTAGAATTTCCCATTGCTTCCTGACCATCTTTGTCAGGAACATTCAACGGAATTATGCGAATTTTGATTTGCTCTTCGCTTCGATTGTGACATTTTTAAGACTTACTATTTGGGATTTTACTTTAATTGTTTATTGCTCTTCCTCAGCTTTGAGTTTAGAAACTTGAGTATTAGGAAAAAGGGATATTAGACGATCTGTTGCACGTTATTAATTTGCCTATATTTAAATTTCATATAGGTTTTAAGTATAGCTGCTATCGCTATGATTAATAGCACGATAACGCAGATTAAAACTGCTAGCCAAACATCTGGGATGTTTGGGGCAGCTTTTGTTTTTGATTCAGCTGGTGGTTCATATTTTGCTATCCTGTTCTCTGATGTTTCAGAGTTTCCATTTCCTACCTCGTAGCCAGCTATGGCTATCATAATGCCTTGGGCTATTTTTGTCCACAAGACATTTTGAAAGTTAATAAGATAATAGATATTTTGTTTTATAACCTTTTATTTTGCCAAAAAAAATTGTTTTTATACTAACTTAGTGTAGTTTATAATATATTTGAAAATATTTTTATATATTCGTATTAAGCAATCTTTTATTATATACTTTTTTTTCGGATGCTAATCAAAATTTGGCATTTTCGGGGAACACTCTCCTCATCATACGCATTATTTCTTCCACCCTGGTAGTGGGGTTTATAAAGTCCTATATTGTGGGTTCCCTTTCCTTACTTATTATCTTCCACCATTTCTTTAAGCCTTCTAATTCCTTTTGTAGGTCCCTAGTGTGTCGGGTATTTTCATCCCACCAATAGAGAGGAATGTCTGAGGAATCTCTTTGCATTTTTATTTATTATTAACAGAGTAATTTTATTTTTAAACCTTGTAAAAATGTCCTATGGGCTTTCTGCAAAAGAAAAGGTGAAACTGTCTGAAGTTAACTGACTATTTTAAAGAAGTGTCCTAAACATTCAAATTTACTTGAATAGTTTTCCATATTAACATTATTGTATAAAATTCGTTTCTAAAAAATTTTTTTGTTTTCCATAAAAAAATTATTTCTAAAGTTAATATTTTTAACATTCGTATTTTTCTTAAAATTGCAAATAAAAATGTTCAAAGTTTAACATTTATATACTTCCTACACACTTTTCTTAAAATTTTTACAAAGTAGCTTTATATTTTTCCGATTAATTACGAGTCCTTTTTAAAAAAAAAGCCTAAGCAAAAACTTTCGTTTTTGTTCATAGTTTAACGTCCATAAAGGCCGGCAAATTTGTTTCTAAATATACTTATGATATGCCGCTTTTCACCAATCATGATGCCAGTTTAAATCGTAGTGCAGAATTGTATACCGTCAGTCGAGTTGAAATATTATTCCACTTCTTCTATGCGCATCCAATTGTATCCAAATTCGTGTGTCGCCAGTTTGGTTGAAATGTTATTCCACTTCTCCATGCGCAATCAGCTGCGTCCAAATTTGTGTGTCGCCAGTTTAATTGAAATGTTATTCCACTTCTTCTATGTGCAATCAGCTGCGTCCAAATTTGTGTGTCGCCAGTTTGATTGAAATGTTTTTTAAAAAACGTAGTATCAGTTCATGCTCCTTGTCCAAGTAAAATATTCGCCAGTGTTCTTCATCTAGTATTCGCCAGTGCTCTTGATTAGTGTAAAAAGTATATTGCTAGGACTTTTTTAGTCCTCTTTGGCACTAATGTGTGCCCATTAAATTTTGACTAATATATTTAATATTTTAATATTTGACTAAAAACTTGGCAGGATATCTGTTCAGAAAGATCTAGCGAATTTTGCTTAATGAGCAAATTTTCAGCTAATTGAAGATCAGGCTAGCAGGATCGCCATGAAATGTTTAAATTTATAAAACGAAATGTTTGTGGTTTGAATGTCTGAACATCAATTAATTTATTAAACAAATTCTTTCTCTTTTATAGATACATTCTTAACCTACACATTCATAATTACCTTAATACTATAAATATGTACATTTGTATTAACACTAATCATACATGTAAATTTGTATACACAGTATGCATACATGTAGATTTGTAAGCATGGTATGCTTACCTGTAGCTTTGTATGCATAGTCTGCATACATGTAGATTTGTATGCACGCTATGCATATATGTAGATTTGTATGCATAGTCTGCATGTATGTAGATTTGTATGCATGCTATGCATATATGTAAATATGTATGCATTCGTCAGCAAATCTATATTCTGTCTGGTTAATTCTCATGATTGGTTGGATGTAAATATTTTGGTGAGAAACTAAAATTGATAATAAGCAGAATTTATTATTTGTGAACAGACAAGAGTTTCATATTCGGCATTCCATTGATGTTAGGTAACCGCTGTGTTAGGTCAATAATTTGTATAATATTGTAATATGATTGAGCTGTTAAAAATTATTGCATAATAGTTCATGATTCGTAACGCCGCGAAATGTATTGCATAGGTGGGCATAGACGCTTAATGCTACACTAATTAATTTAAGTATTGTTTTCAATAAAACCGTTTAACTTAAACATTTTTTTTTAATTATTTTATTAGATGTGTAAATTGAAACGATGAAAGCGGTGGAACTAACCATAGCGATACATAATGCAAATACAAGATAAAAACCTTGGAGAAGAAGTCATAGCGTTAGCAGATACGGGGCCGACACGAAGTTTCATCAGCGAGAAGACAGCGGCGAAAATAGATGCACGGACGTTCAAGAAGATACAGACACGAGTGGTGATGGGCGATGGCAGCGTAGCATGGATAGCGGAGGCAGTGGACGCAGAGGTAAAACTGGGGAATCAAGTGCATCAGAGTGAGTTGTTAGTTCTGCCTGGGTTAGTCGACAGCGTGGTGATTGGAGAGAGAGCGCAGGAGATGGTAACATGTACAACCATAATGGAGGACGAAGGTAGCGCAAGTATCGAGAAAGACGTGAGGAGTAACGTGGCGGTGTCTTTCTAAAGCGTGAATTACAGATTTTCGAAGAGATGACAGGAGTATCCAACGTGGCCACGCATAAGATAGTGATCCGAGATGACCGCCCAATCAAACAGCGAATGTCGCTAAGAGCCCTAGGAACCCAAAGATGCAGGAGATCATAAACAAGGAGATCGACGAGCTGATAGAGAAAGGTTGCATCGAGCCATCTCACAGCCCACACAGTGCACCAATAGTTCTAGCTCGGAAGAAGAACGGCAAGTGGAAACTCTGCGTGGACTAACGGAAGCTCAACGGCCGCTCAGTGCCAGATGCGTACCCACTCCCAAGAATACAACATATCTTGAACAGACTACGTATCGCGCGTTTTATCAGCAGTCTGGACCTCAAAAATGGTTAGTGGAAAATCCTGACGGAAGAAGATAGCAAGAAGTATACAGCATTCACCGTGCACGGCCGAGAGTTGTATCAATGGAGAGTGATGCCGTTCGGTCTACGTTCCGCTCCGGCTACGTTTCAGCAAGTATTCGACGGTGTTATTGGCCCAGAGATGGAACCAAATGCGTTTGCCTACCTGGATGATATCATCATCACCAGCACAACCTTGGAAAAGCACATAAAGCACCTAGGAGAAGTATTTCAGCGGCTACGGAAGCCGAGTCTGAAGATCAACCCAGAGAAATGTGAGTTTTTTTAAAAAAGTTTGAAATATCTAGGCAACGTCGTCAGCGAGGAAGGAATACACACGGATCCCGACAAAGTTGCGACTATCAAGGAGCTGACGCCACCACACAACATACAAGAGTTAAGGCGATTTCTGGGGATAGTTTCATGTTACCGGAGGTTCGTACCCGATTATTCACAAAATGCGCACACACTTACGTTAATGTTGAAGAGGGGAAGTAGGTGGAAATGATCCGAGGAACAACAGGCGGTATTCGAAATGGTGAAGAATGCACTCGCACAAGCACCGGCACTAGCTTGCCCAGATTTTACTGAAAGATTTCGATTACAGACGGACGCGAGCGATTATGGTCTCGGAGCAGTTCCCACACAGGGGTTGGATGACGAGGAGCGAGTGATAGCGTATGCTAGCCGCCGGTTGAACAAATCCGAGATGAACTACTCACCAACTGAGAAGGAATGTTTAGCAATCGTGTGGGCAATAAGGAAAATGAGACCGTATTTAGAAGGGTACAATTTCAAGGTGATCACCGATCAGACCAAAGAAGTTTCCCGAATACTTCATAGAGGAAGGAAGACTATACAGAGGAATTGGAAGTGAAATAGATGGTGGGGATGCGGTACCATGGAAGTTATGCGTGCCGACATTGGAGAGGCGAAGAGTGCTTAACGATATTCACGACACACCAAGCGCAGGACACATGGGGATACGGAAATCCATCGCGCGTGCAATGATGCGGTATTACTGGCCTGGGATGTTCAGGGACGTACTGAAGTACGTGCAACAATGCCACGCATGCCAAGTCTACAAACCCAGCCAGCAATAAGCTGCAGGTAAGATGCTCACGCAGATTTCTGATGAACCTTTTGCTACCGTTTGTGCCGATTTCGTTGGACCACTCCCTCGTTCCAAGCATGGTAATACAATGGCATTAGTTTTCGTGGATCGATTCTCGCAATGGGTAGAGGTCATAGCGATACGGAAAGCAACGACGGAGAACCTGATCAGAGGAAGGAGAGAGAGGATTTTGACACGATTTGGTGCACCAAAAGTTCTAATAACAGACAATGGAGCAGAGTTCACGAGCAGGCATTGTAAGAAATTTTTACAAGAGGCTGGCATAAAGCACCAGCTAACGGCACCGTACACACCGCAAGAGAACCCGACGGAGAGAGCGAATTGTAACATCAAGAGGATGATAGCGAAATTCACTGGGAAGGAACATAAGATATGGGATAAGTTGTTATCAGAGATGACACTAGCACTTAATAGGAGCATATGCGAGTCAACAGGCTGCAGTCCAGCATTCGTGGTACAGGGTAGGGAACCGAGGATCCCCAACGCCCTTTACGATGAGCAACCATTTGGCACAGGCGAGGAGAAGGTGGCTCTAAGTGAAAAGATGGCGAAAATGAAAGAGGTATATCAGATGGCACGTCGAAGACAACAGCAAGCATCAGCGGAGCAGGCAAGGCATTATAATTTACGTGGAAGACAGTGGCAACCCGCGGAGGGCTTGGTACTAGTAAAAGAGCATCAGCTGTCCAAGGCAGTGGACAACTTCGCAGCAAAATTAGATACAGTGGACTTCATCGTGTAACGAACTTCGTATCCCACGTGGTCGTGGAGCTAAACAAGGTGCATAACGGTAAAAGGAAAACGGCACATACAAGCGAGCTAAAAGCATACCATCAGGCGACAGTCGAAGAGGAAGCAAGCCCGGAAACAGAAAGAAGAATACGTTCACCCCACGAGTTTGGTAAGTCAAAAGCGTCCCGCCAAGCCCCGAATGGGGGCTTCTCCGGAGTTCCCATCGGGGAACAAACGAGACGACGGACGACGATAGCAACAACACAAAACGCACCATCATCAGCATCTTGTAGTAAAACCCCGAACCAACATTTCACCGATATATCCACCGAGGAACACACAGAGCAACTGGCCATCGTATGAGCAACGCCACGCGCGTCAACACCGCAAACAGTCCAGGTCACGGAAGTAGATCAGACGGATTACAGCACGGTAGCGATATGTGGTTCACTAGCACTTGCCAATTCAGGTGCAAATGGTTGCAGAATCGAACGCGCAAACATAAGCTACAATCAACAGGTGGTAGATGGAGACCGGAGTGGGTGGCACACAGCACAAGCGCAAGCCCCAACCCGGATGATGAACTACGCGAACAACATAACCAGCCAATGCTACAACCTGATGACCGAATTCTGCATAACATTTCACTTTAGAACAAGGCCCAGATCGCGAGAGATTACACGATAAAGAACGCAAATATTGACCACTACGAGAAACTGAATTGTACAATGGTGACAGTAATTCACATAGCGGCAGGTGAGAGGAGAGTGTGAGGACTCAAATCCACCGGCTTTGGAGCCCACACATTTGAATCTATAAATATTTGTCACAACTTATTTGAGCATTTATAAAACATATTTGAATTACAAATTATACATCATTTTTCGAAGCACCCTAATGTATATTACAATGAATTTATATCAGTGCATATAGCATGTAAAAGATATAAACCTGAATTATATAAATTGAATTTACACACATAAAATAATAATTTTTCTGAAACACTCTAATCACCTACATATTTATTATTTCGCAAAAACATAATTTTCTCTGCCCGCATATGGAAAATTTTTTTCATGGATATTATGTTTTGCATGGAGATCAAACGGGAAAAACTTTGGCTTTGCATTGAGATCAACGAACCTGCTGGAATTCTAAACAACGATGGGAATACAGCAACGCAATAAGCAACACACATAAGCTCCCATTGCAAGAGCACCAAAAACGTACAATCATGCGTATACAAAGAAATTGCAACCAAGCACAACAGGCATTGAAGCGAACCGTCAAGGCGGACATCGCACAAAGAGGAAACAAAAAAATGCAATGTACTAGAAAGACGTCACCTCGGCATACCAGCAACACATCATGGGTACTAAGCAGGCATAAACATTACACTTGCAAGTTACTTACGAAGGGCAACCAACTCGTTGACAACAACAAGGCACAATATGCAGGCCACAGAGGGAAATTGAAAGTAACTATGCTAACTAACTGGAGATGCGTACCAATGAACTCGCATGCTAGGGGGCAGTCCAAGGGGAATTACTACATATGTAATTTAGAAATAAATACTTATATTCAAGTAGATAATTGAATATATGGGTAGAATAATACCGTTAAACGTAGAATACCTTATGTAAATATATATAATAAGTAAGATTTATTGTTGCAGGATAACTGTCCACCTGCTCGTGGACAAGTATAAAAGGGCGACAATGAGTAGTAGCTAGCTAGGTATAGTAGCCTGCTAACTAATTGTTTAACGGTGAATAGGACTCTTGGAATTTTTCCATCTCACGAGTTCTTTATTTTAGTAACTTTGGGGGTTTTTTCCAACCCCATCGTTAGAGGGATTGTGGTGGTTTTTCCACCTCCGCAACCTTCAGAGGAACAGGGTATCTTTAAGTTGTATACTCGGTGGAGGTTTTACAAACTCCACCGACTGGGAGGAAGTGGTGGTTCTCCACCTCCGCTTTCTTTACGAGTAGGTTGAGATTTTAGTTTAAGCGTAGTCCCGGTGGGGATTTTCCCAACCCCATCGGCATAGAACCTTCGTCGCCGTAACTTTACCCCCAAAGTTTTGCAATTTATTTGAATAGAGAGTTTATAACGTTTAACCAACAAACAGGATCTTTCTCTTTAAAAGGAGACGATAGGGATCCTTTTCTCTTCCCACAGGGATCCTGGGCGGACTAAGCATACCCCGGCGTAAGGAAAAGTCCGTCACACAAGGACCTTGAGAGGCTTGTGGATATCTACATAAGATCAATAACAATAGGACCTAACCTGCCAAAGGCACAGGACGCCTACATGAAGGGAAGATCAACGGAGACCGCCCTCCATGAGCTAACTGGTTTTGTGGAAAGATCACTACACTACAAACAATTCACACTAGAAGCTTTCCTAGATTAAAAAAGAACGAAAATACCAACATTTCGACTGCACTCACTAAATGGCACGGGACTCTAACTTTCAACTAGAGTTATGTGCCTACGCGTCGTAATAGACAACAAGTTAAATTGGAAAACCAATATCGAAATAAAGAGATGATAAAAAAGTTTTAAGGACTACCTTGATATAAATGGACAAAAAATATAAGGCAATTTTTCCTTTAATACAGACACAGTCTTTTTGAATTTTGACTAAAAAACTTTAACATGATCTGCAAACAATATCGGTAACATTGATCATGACCACATAAATTGGGTGGATTCTGTTTGGGTGGCGCAAGATGACGGAAAAGCAAAAAGCGGAAAAATCTTAGGTGATTTCATAAACCGTACATGTAAATGGTGCCTTAGGGCCGCGTCAGTTAGTGCTTTACGCCAAACTTCAGCCCTGAATTTAACGTCAAAGCCCAATTTGTTAACCTTTAAGAAACGAAATAAAATACGACGTTTGCCAAAGTTATTAAAGGACCGAAGTTGCCTAAGTTTTCGTTATGTTTTGAATTTGAGGCATTAATTCTGATAAATTTAATGAACTTCGTAAGCATTAACTTTGTCGTCAAAGGTGAAGTCGTACGCCATGCTAAATTCTATCTGACGCCGTCTTTTAGAACTAGTTTATTTAGAATTTTATTTTTGTAATTTTGGTCGGTAGGTACCGCCGAAGTAGTTCTAAGACGTATTTTAGATTTGTGGTGAACTTCAGTTTCACAACAAGTGGCCTGCCACCACAAAATAAATACTGGTTTGGAACTTAGCTGAAACCCTATTACAATATTTCGTTTTAACAGTTCATCAGCTTTATCAACGTGTACTGTTGATAATACTGTAGTTCGTGAAGTTTGGTTTTCTTTTGAATTTTAACTCTTTATTGCAATGTTGACGTGCGTAATGTGTTTAGTGTACGAAATGTTTAACATCGATAATGTAGTGATCTTTCTGTCAGGAATGTAGTGTAGACTTTTTTGACGTTTGCTACGCTTTTCGATTTCCTGAATGAGGAAACGTCATTCATTTACGACATGCGGTGAGTATAGTTACTGTTCATATAGTAAAATTTGCTAATTTTAACCTTATTTCTTTCTTTTCTTTGATCAATTTTTCTTTTGCATTTTCAGGTTAAAATATTTCAATGAACAGTCATATTAACTGGAAATATTTAATATGCTGCCACCGGTGCTGGACTTAAAGGGCAAATTAAATGAATTTTTGGGAACTCGTACAAAATCTGGCGCTCAATGGCGCTGTTGTGTTCCGAATTCTAATAAAACTTGTGGGTTTGTTGAATTTAGCGAAGCAAATCAATGGATCAATGGTGGAACTGTGTTCGATGCCGGTTTGGCACGCTTTCAAACGATTCGTGTAAGCCACTATGAACACTTCAAACCAACTGAACAATCTTTCCGCGTCGGCTTCTTCTCAGTCGTCTTACCTATTTTCCTATATGGATGGGCGTTAAAAAATGGAGAGGGATGGCCGTGAAGCCAAGTGTCGTACTGGGCAAGTTGCATTCAAAGATCATCAATTCAAATTCATTTAAATTGTTAGCAGTTGCTTTTTTAATTTGATGCTGGCAGACCGATAAATCAAAAACGACTTGAAGTATGTGCATAAAGATTTATTAATGGATAATACATAGTCTTATTAAATGGGGAAAACGTTTCAATTCTGGCGCTCAATGGCGCTGAGTTGTTGAACAATAATCAAGCATATAATCACCAGCTGCTGGTAATTTACGTATAATTTCATCGTATGTTCATTATTCTCATTTGCCGCTAGTTCGTCATAATCTTTAGCAGGAGTTTGACCAATGCTTTTCGGTACGAAGACACCAAATCACTGCAAGGCTGCATTATGTTTTGTGCGCGCTCATGATTTTTGCATTGAATTGCCACAAGCGTTGTTGATTATTTCTAGCATACTAGGTAGTTTATTTGATGAGAATTTTCTGATGAGGTTACTTTATACAATTGTGGAAGAAATATTGCGTTGACAACATGAAATTTTGCATACAAATAATGCAGGTTTCAAAGAGCGTATACAAAAATTTCCATTGACGTACTTTAAGTTGTCATACACAAATAAAAACCCTATACGTTAGCACAATTTTTGGATATATATTGCATGGTCTTAAGAGGGACAATAAAATTGTGAAACGCAGTTTGATAATTCGGCTAACAGCGACTCTATTGGTGGTGGCGTATGGCAGCAAGGAGCAGCGAAATTTGTGAGCTAAGGAGAATTCTGAAGGTAATTATTCCATTATGCAGGGGGTTCAAAATACGAAAAAAGGATATTTTGTTGACAGGTTGATTTATTGGGGAAAATGAAAGCTCAGATGGAAAAAATTTACAAAAATTCGGGGGAATGTGATGGGTACTTTTAACTGGCGTAAGTTGTAGTAATTTATAATCATTACTACTAGTTGTACTGGACGACAAAGATTTTGTTGGCGGGATTTGTGTATTGATGGTTGTGTTGCCGCTGTGGTTGGGCAAGGAGAGGTTACGAAAACTTGTTGGCGATGATAAGCTACTACCCCCACCCGTAGCAACAGCAGTGTTATTCGATGCTGCTGTTGTAGTTGAGGAGTTCGATGTGCTTCGCCTATGCGTTGGCGATGCGTTGATGGGAGTGGCAAAGTGTTTGTATTTACGTCAGCTGCCAATTGTTCGATAGGACGGAGTGTGGCACACTTGGAAGATGCAATAATATTCGTACGTTCGTACATTTTGTATTCCTCTGGCTTTTGCTGTTCCTGCTGCATAGATGCGTTGCCTCCATGTTGATGAATAAAATTCGCCTCAGACGGGTATTTCGATAATCCAAGCCAACCTCTACCATCCTTTCCCCTTTGAAAGCGCTGCATTGCCTCATTTAGCTGTCGATTAGCCATCGGTCAGACTTCACACAAAGCAAAATATCAACTTTTTTTCTATCGGTACAAAAATGAAGTTCGTAATTGTGACTGCAGGGCCCATACAATTTTATTCAATTTGGTGTGCACTATAATGCCTATGGTAAAGCGATGACGGAGTCTACAAAAGAGTTTCCGGGCTTTTCAAGATCCTGTGACAAAGATTGAAGTAGTAGAGGGGTACAGGGAATATTTCGCATTTGATCCTAACAAGTATTCAATGGAAGCGTTAGTTACAGATTTAAAAGCTTCCAAGGACGCTTTTATAAAATCGTACCAACATAATGTCTATAGACGAGAAGAGGAAAAGAACAAAGTGGAGATTACAGGATGCCCGAGAGCAATCATTTCGTAATCAATTAGGCAGCAACTTAAATTAGCACGCGTTGATGTGAATTCCACACAACTCAAGAAGGTGTTATGGATAGTTTATTAGAAGCTTTGCAAACCGGGCGATGATGCTGATAGCTCGAACTCAACCAAAACTCCAACAGAGACACCCAAAAAGGGTGATAGGACTCGTAATACGCCCATTCCATACGAATGACGATTTCTTGAATTCGTCCGAGCGTCGCCAACAATATGCCAAGAAACACAGATGTAAGCGTGCCGCGAAGAAAATGTTAAAGTTTTGTCATTGTTACTATTTAATGGTTTTCTACTTCTCCTTTTTTGGCAGCAGCTGAAGAGCCAAAACCAAAGAGCCAATCCGCCCCTGTACATGAAGCTGAAGTGGATGAGGGTGCTGAATCTACGCCAGCCCCGACGAAAGGGTTTAAAGCCGGCAGTTTAGCTTGTGAGTAGTTCGTATTTATATTTACTCGAAAATTTTAATACCGATACATTTGTGGAACGATATATTAATTATGATGTGATGTAAAAATATGTGTTTCTGCAAATGGCAGACATCAGGAAAGCCGATCAAAAAATCAAATCGGATTTCACATCTCGGCTTTTTTTCTTTGCCTCTTACTTGTATGTTGTTGCAATGCCACTGCATATCCGCAATTACATTTAGCCCTATAGTCTTTGTACTTATAACTTATTCTTTTATCACGTGTGTTCAGTTTTGTTAGAACTTCATTAATTGTACTAATGCTGTCTGTTTTATCTTTGGGTGGAGTAAACCATTTTGTGCAAATCCAGTCACTTCATTTTCACCGTGACTTCCTTGCACACTTGCGCGGCTCCTGTTTGTGCAATGTAGGGTTTTCATATATTTTGCATGCAATGCCATAATTTGTTGTTCCTTTTATTGTGCGCGATTGGTTGCTTCATCCAACATAAGTTGTTTACACTGAGATTCGTTTTAATACAGAACAATTTAATAAAGCAGTAATAACACGAGTTTGTACATATTTTACTTGCTGATAAAGTTATCAACGCATTTGTAAGTCTAGTGAGAATGTCGTTCATTAATTAATTAAATAAAATTCATGCAACTTTAAATACATGCCCTTTCACATGATTATTAAATATGTGGCTTCCATGGGTTAAAGAATTTACCCAAAAATATAAAACCGCTGATTGGCTGGTTTTCTGGTTAATTTACTGAATAAATTAATCGGCGAAATAAGCATTTCTAATAAACGGTGTTGATCATTTTGTAATTAGATTATTAATTTTTGAGTTTCGAAAAGTTCGGTTTGTTGATTAATTACTTTATATTATTACTTAGTTTGCAGAATAATGAAACTTATTAAATTGAAGTAAACCAATGCATACATGTTCGTGCTGCTTTTTAATTTTTCTTACAAATTGGCAGGGACAGAACCTCCCTGTTTTGTGCCGACTCCGAACGGCATCTGCAAGGAAAATGAGTTTTCACTGAGAGCTTTCCATGGCAGAAATACACTCGGAGTGCTTGCCAAACACTGCCGGGGGGCGACCCCTTTTAGAAAATTTTTTTTTCTAATTGAAAAAACTTGTTTCTAAAATGTTTATGTTGCTTCGCATGGGGCGTGAACCCAGGATCCTCGATGTGGTAGGCGAAGTACGCTACCATAGTAAAGATTACTAAAGATTAGATAAAACCCAAATCCTCATATATTTTTTAATCCTTTCCTTAGTATATCTGTTTTAAACATATGTAAATTGATTTGTGATGATTTAGTTTACTTTTACCGAGTTTGATGAGTAATTAACCCATTTAATGAAAGTAAATCAATACTTTTATTTATCGGCTTTGAGTAATTTCTCGTTGAATTATTCACCAAGTTTGACTAAGGAAAAGACTTTTTTGTTTTTGTTTTTTTTTTATTAAATATTTAAATATGAAACGATGGGCATTGTGATATAAAGTTGAATCAATTGACGATTGATACTTGGTTGAAACTTATTCCGGGCTTTCTTAAAATAAGGCAGATAATGCGCGTATCAGGGTAATTATCGATTCAATTGTGTTCTGTGGCAGATAGTTTATCTGCGTTAGGGTTCTGTTGGCCTCGTTCAGGGGAACGAGAGCGGGGTTATCGGGATGGTGTCGGATAATTGTTCAGAATAATTTTCGTTCTGTTTAGTGTCTGATGGGAAGGGGTTATTTGGTATAGAGGAATTTGGACTATTCAAGTTCATCTTCCTTGTCGTTGGACGGAAGTAGTACCAACTTCGCGATTGGTCTGGTAATTTGTCCCTTAATTGTATTGACGTCAACGACACGTACACGGTTATCGGAAACTGGGTGGGTGTTGAAGACTCTCCCCATTGTTCACTCGTTTGTTTGAAGGTTATCCTCCTTTATGACCACTAGGTCCTCGGGTTTTAAGTTGGACTGTGGATGTTTCCACTAATACCGTTTCTGCATCTCGGTGAGATATTCCGATTTCCATCCTTTGCAAAATATAAGATGGAGGGCTTTCATCTTCTGCCATCGGTTGACAATTGAGGCAGGGTTTTCACTACAATCGAGTTCAGGTGGAGATAAAAGATGCCCACTTACGAGAAAGTGGCCTGGAGTAAGCGGCTCCAGGTCGGAAGGGTCGTTGGATGAGGGACTGGGGGCCTAGAGTTGAGGCAGGCCTCAATTCAACATAAGAGGGTAGTAAACTCCTCAAACGTATACTTATAATCGGACGCGATCTTTTTAAAATGTGTCTTAAAACTGTTTACCCCCGCTTCCCGCAAACCTCCCATGTGAGGAGCGCTTGGCGGTATAAAATGCCATTCTAAAATGTGATTGCTATATTTATTCAATGTTCCGTCCCTTGCTTCACGCAGAAATGCTTTAAACTCGGATCGTAAAGATCGCGAAGCTCCGACAAAGTTAGTACCATTGTCGGAGTAAACGTTTTTTGGACAGCCTCGTTTGGATACAAATCTGGCGAAGGCAGCTAGGAAGGACCCGGTACTAAGGTCGTTTGTCGCTTCTAGATGGATGACTTTCGTCGAAAAGCAGACTAACAGACAAACATATCCTTTTGAAATGCGGCATCCCCTCCCTCGGTAGGATTTTATATCGAATGGTCCCGCGAAATCTACCCCAGTGTTGGTGAAGGCCCTCGTAAAGGTGGTGCGCTCTTTCGGAAGGATCCACATAAGTTGCGTTTGTAACCACTTCCTGTGAATAGTACAGACCTTACAGTTGTGGATAACAGACTGCGGATATGATGTAGGATCAGCTGGTTCCCTCCATGCAGGGTGGTCTTATGAGAGGATTGAACTATAAGTCTGGAAAACCTGCAAGTGTAAGGAATGATAATGTGATTAATTTCGTTATGGGACATGTCTTTGGATGCCCCAGTCCGCCCCCAGTTCGAATGAAGCCTTCTTCATCTATATATGGGTCCACTGGTAAAATCTCACTTTTACCATTTATTAGCTTTCCTGACTTCAAATTTGCGTACTCTTCTTGATAATGTTGTCTTTGGCATATTGTTATCAATATTCGTGTTGTTTTCTCTATTTCGTCAGGGGCTATCGAATGAAAATCCATTTTAAAGGAGGCTGTAGTTGTTGGGTGCGTATTCTGGAAAAACCGTAGAATATAGGATATGACCCGCAAAGCCCTTGGTAAATCGGAAAACCTATCCAGAATATCAAAGTTATTTTCGACCGATGTGTCATCAACTTTCACCCTCTCTTCTTCGATATTTGTGTTATAATACTCTTCTTGTGTTGGCCAAGTTTCGCCGTCTTCTTGTAACCAAGAAGGTCCCTGTCACCACAAAGAATTGTCGATGAGATCCTGAAGCGAGGAGGCCTCTGCTCGCCAAATCTGCAGGATTTGACGCGGAGTCTACATGTCGCCTTACTTTGTCTCCAACTTTGTCGATGATTTTCGTTATTCGATGTGCCACAAAAGTTGAACACGAACATGGTGGCTTTCGGATCCATGCCAGTACTATAATCGAATATGTCCAAAGAGTTACTTTAATATTGGAAAGTTGCATATTTTCCATGACCGAATCTATGATTTCTGCAAGTAGGACTGTGCCGCAGAGTTCCAGTTTTGGCAATGATATAGTTTGGACCGGGGCTACTCTGGTCTTGGCCATCAGCAAGTTGGTGAAGACTTGATCTTCTGTTTGTACCCTCAGGAAAACAGTGGCGGTATATGCTTTTTCCGAAGCATCGCTGAATCCATGTGTTTCGATATTGTCCTTCAATGTGTAGTGTACCCATCACGGTATGCGTATATCGTTGATCTTTTCGTAGTCAGTCATGAATGATTGCCACCGATGTAAAGTAGTTTCAGACACATCTTCATCCCAGCCTGTCGCTTCCAACCAAATATTTTGCATCATTATCTTGACTACAATTACGACTGGTGCCAGCCAGCCAAGACGGTCGAAAAGTTTTGCGATCGCAGAGAGTATTGACTTTTTGGTTACGGCATGGGCGTTCCACCTGATACCGAGTGCTTTTACCATGATGGTGTCTTCAAACTCAAGAAAATCCTCGCTTAGTAAGTGTTGCCTCGTTATACCCTGTAGAATTTTCTTGCAGTTGGACGTCCATTTTCGCAACAGGAAGCCTGCCCATTGCAATGCCGATGATATTTCTTCCCTTGCCTTTATTTCAATTTCGATGTTATGTCCACCGGCGAGTACGCCATCAACGTACATGCAATTCCGCAGGATATCTGCTGCCATTGGATGCGATGTCTCCACGTCATCAGCTAGTTGGTGCAGCGTCCGAATCGCAAGGTATCGAGCAAAATTAACCCCAAAGGTTATCGTTTTCAACTCGTAAATGTTAATTGGGTTTTCGGGGCATTCGCGAAATATGATTCGCTAGTATTTTGTTTGGTCTTCATTGACCCATATCTGGCGGTAAATTTTTTTTTTATGTCGCTGTTAAATACGTATTTGAATAGCCGCCAACGTAGTATAAGGATTTTTGGGTCGGATTGAAGAATCGGACCTGGATATAAGGCATCATTTAGACTTTTGCCATTAGTGGTAGGACAATATGCATTAAATACGATTTTGACCTTTGTTGTTGTACTTCCCTCCTTTATAACAGCATGGTGAAGGAGGAAGTAGCAGTCGGTTGAGTCTGGCGGGATATTGCTTACCTGTGTCATATGTCTAATGCACCATAATTGCTGCCGTCGCAGGAACCGTGGGTCCGTAGACTAAAAAACAGCCCCGTTCTGGAACCGTCGCCCACCCCGGCACCACTTTCGCATTACCTCAGGGTGTCGTTCCATATTTCTCATTTTTTAAGAGCCTAATGTTGTTCCTGCGTCCAGGTTCCCGCTATTTGCTCTGATTGTCCATTTAATCGCCGCTGCTTCGCATGCGCATTTCTCTGCGCTCCCTCTCAGCATCCATCAGGCGTTTCATTACTATAAATGCCATTTTGCTCACTGCAGTCCAGCATTCTTTCCTGTTGCACATATGTGAAACTAAATTTCTCGTGGTAGGTTCCTCCCCAAAGATTCCATGCAAGGTGAGTCTTTCTTCGTGGAAACGGGGGCAGTGGAACATGCCGTGTTCTGCGTTTTCTAACTCCGTGGTACACATTGGGCAATGAGGATTTTCCTCTACCCTACGCTTCCATAAATACTCTTTGAAACCGCCATGTCCACTCATTATCTGCGTGAGATAGTAGTTCAGTTCGCCGTGCTTCCGCTCATTCCATTGAGCTACGTTTCAAACTAGTGTGAAAGTCCAACGCCCTTTACTCGAGGCCTCCCACCGTTCTTGCCACTTAGCTATTGTTTGTGTCCTTGCTCTTTTCTTGTCTTCTTCAGATGGTCGCTCGATATTAGTATTATACAGATAGGCCATTTCGCTTGCCAGTAAGTGCACTGGGATAAGCACTTGCTATTCTCAAAGAATCAAGTCGGTACGCGGCTAATATATATTTTTAATGGGTCTGTTTAGATCCATACCACACTGGTGCTGCGTATAATATTATTGAGCTGGTGACTGTGGACAATAGCTGACGCGTAGCTTCGCTCGGACCACTAATGTTAGGCATTATTCGCATAAGTGATCCATTAACTTTGGTAATTTTCTCCCCCACCGCTCTGAAGTGCTCTTTGAATGTTAACTTAGAGTCAATGTGCACTCCTAAGTATTTTCAGGGATATTTTGAAGTGATTTGGTGATCCCCGATAGTTAAGACTAACTCGATCGGCGACCGTTTGGAGCTTACTAATACCACTTCCGTCTTTTGGCTAGCCAACTCCAGTCCCGTATTGGTCAGCCATTTCCTTATACTTGCTACGGCGTCATTACATAATGCTTGAAGCAGGTCCACTTCCTTGGACACTACTACCACTGCAATATCATCAGCATATCCCACAATTTGCTTGTTTTCTGGTAGATCAATCTTTAGCACCCCGTCATACATTACATTCCAAAGCGTTGGACCGAGAACAGATCCCTGTGGGACGCCTCCTGTGATTTTGTACTCTTTTGCTCCTTGATCCGTCTCAAAAAGAAGTACTCTGTCTTTAAGATGGCTACCTTTATTCTGCGTAAGTAAGCTGGAGTGCCGAAGCTTTGCAGCGCTGCCATTATCTGCATCCAGTTCGCAGTGTTAAAAGCATTCTTCATTTGTCGAACAAAATCAGTGCACAGAACTTCCTTTTATTTTGGCCTCCAGAGATAGCTTCTCTAGCTATATTGACGACTGTTTGTATTGCATCTACGGTGGATCTTGATTTGCGAAATCCATATTGACTATTCGATAAGCCACCTGGTCTTTCTAGAGTCAGCTGTAGGCGTTCACTAATTATACGCTCGAAAATATTCCCCAGGGAATCCAGCATACAAAGTGGCCTATATGAGGATGGTTGGTCCGGCTGTTTACCACGTTTCAGTAATAGGACAAGTCTTTGTCTTTTCCACGGGCGAGGGAACACGCCTTCTTACATACAGGCATTAAAAAATCAGTAAATAATGAAGCCCTAGTTGTGATCGCGGATTTAAAGGCTATGTTTGGTGCTTCGTCGGGTCCTGAGGATTTGTTATCAGCAACTATTTTTGCAGCGTCCAGTACCTCTTGCTCTGTAATTTGCGGAATTTCCGTACTTTCTAGATCCTCGCTTCGATATGTCCAGCGATCTTGTGCCGGGAAAAGTGTTTCAACAATAATATTCATCAGTATGGGGCACGTAGGTTTCTGTGATATCAGTCCTTTAATTTTGGCCATCACAGTTCTGTAGGCTGATCCCCAAGGATCTAGTTCGACATTATCCAGCAGTTCCCTAAAGCATTACTTCTTTATCTGTTTTATGGCATTTTTAAGTGCCTTTCTTTGTGCGACATAGGTGCTGTTTAACTCCGCATAACGTGGTGATGAGCGTGCCCTCTGCGTTATTCTTCGTGCTTTGTGACATTTTCTACGCTCTTCCGCAATTTCGTCATTCCACCAATATACCGGAGGTCGCTGTGCTTTTCCGCAACTTCTGGGCATGGCAGCATCACATTCCATACATAGCAACTTAGTGATTTGAACCGACTGGTCTTCCGCGTGCGATTTTCGTACAATGGCTTCCTTCCAAATAAAGTTAAATATTTGTGAGTCGAAAAGGTGCTGTTTCCATTTCCTACTTTGTCGATGCCTTGCTTCTACCGCTCGTGGAGTTTCGGCAGCTCTACGCTAATAGCTTGTGTGTAAATGTTGCTTATGGACCATTTTTCTCGTCTTACTATTTCGCTGCTAGCGAAGGTGAGATCTATAATGGATCGTCTGGTACCTGTATCGAAGGTATATATCCCTGGTTCATTTAGAAGTTCTAGCCTCAAAGAAGTAAGGCTTTCGAGAAGAACTCTCCCTCTTTCGTTGGTACGTCTGAGCTTCAATACGCTCATGAGACAGTCATTTTGCTGCCCTCTCGTTGTGGGCATTTAAAACTGCCTGCTGAATGTTGTCCCCCACATAGCGCGCATTTCGGTGAGCTTTCGCAACTTGCAGCCTTATGACCTTCCTGGCCACATTTCCTGCATAGGCTGGACCTATGTACAGTCTCCTTACATTTCTGAGCTATATGCCCGTAGCCCCAGCACATATAACAGCGTTTATTTCCTTGAGCTCTCTAATTCGGCAGGAAACCCATCCTACCCGGATTTTTTGCGTACTAAGAACCGTCTTGGCATCATCCGCTGTAAGGATTATAAGTACCGACTTCGTGCCACTGTACCCTGTGCGTATGCTTTTTATGGCAGCCACATCGGGAAGTTTGATGTTGCATTGCTGGAGGAGGGCGTTGCAAATTTCCTCGGGCGTAGTAATCTCATCGAGATATCTGCACTGTAATGTGACCATTTGGGACTTTGTTATAACTGTAGCCAAGTCCTTTAGTGCCGCTTCAATTTCTGCTTGGTACGAGCTTGTTTTCCCATCTTGCGAATTTTTCAGCTCTAGTAACAACTCTCCTTTCGCCGTTCTTCTAATCGTTTTGACGTCATCGCCCAGGGATTATAATTCGTCGCGTCTTCTCACTTTACGCAATATGTCGGCGTACGTCGCATCCCCCGCCTTGGAAATGGTGATTGCATCCGGCCTAGCCTCAAATGCTTTTTTCTTGCTCTTATTCTTAGCTAACTGCCACTCTCCCGTCTTTTGGGCTGCAGTTTCCACTTTCCGCTACGTCTTCTCTTGCGTTTATTGTCGTCGTTTGTGACCACCCCCGTTCCCTGGCAAGACGTCTTTTAGTGTAGTAGTGGGTTTTACCACGTTGTTCTCCTTGGTCGAGCACGAATTATTCCTCGGTCGCTTTCCGGGGGGTGATGGATTTCTGTCCTTGGCAAATTCGCTTGCACGCAATTTATGTTCTAAATTCTTTACCTCTAGGGCCGACTCGATGTACATCACTTTTATTACGGAGGCCAAACGCTTGATTTACGCGTGTATATTATTACGTCCTATGAAGAACTGCATCAAGTCCTCAATCGCCTTGCCTAGCTTGGTCATCTTTTTTTTCTCCAGGGGGTTTTGCTGATTTAACGCAGCTGACGCCTGCTTAATTAGCTCACTTAATAATGGTGTGCCCATTTGAGCCTTGCTGTCGCAGTTCTTTTTGCAAAGCTTCGGTGTAGCACCCGGCGACAACGCTCCTTGCTTGCTTTCGGCCTCCACTCCTTTGGGTTTCGTTACCACTTGCGTCGAATTGTTAAGGCCTCCAGCCGATGGGCCACGCCCTTCTGGAGAGCGAGCTAGCTTCCTTCCTACGAATGGATTGAACGCCATTTCATTCTCCCGTGTTTGGTTTTTTATTTTAGTATTGTTTTTGCTCATCATTTATTTAATTGGGTCCCCACTTGAGGCCGCTATCTTGGTCCGAGTGTGCAGTTACCTATATAGATACCGTGGTTGTCTATGCGAAGGCAGGGAGGCCACGTGAAGGTTGACGCAGTCCCTCATGAAGACTGCTTTCAGAGCCAGATCAGTATTAATCGGGAGGATCTCAACCGAACCTGCACCACCAACTTAATGATGACGAACTTTGAACGTACCCTAAGGCCTGCCAAGGTTTTAACGGGATGGAGACGAATGGGACATTAACCGGAAAGTCATTTCGACGGTGTGTCAAGCCGTGTACTGAGATTTCCGAATGCCACATTCGCCAGCCTTTAACAAACATATCCGAGTCGTTGATTCCAGTATACCTTAATTAAGACCTTACTGGGCTCAGTCTTAATGTGACAATCACCTTAAATTTACAAATAATTTACCTCTTGTCAATGAGGGGCCTAAGTTAAACTCTTTCCTAAAGTGTAAGAAGACTACGTATTTGTCATCGTTGTTTCGAACTGTTGTGGATTTGTATAGCTCCTCTCAGTAAGTGTCATCGTTATTGATGCTCCCCTTCTTTGGAATTTCCTCTATCTCCCAAAAGGCCGCCAGTTGTTTATCTAAAGTAACCTCGTTGAAATATGAAACTAGATTTTTGTTGGTATCCACCGCCTCTCTCCGGCCTGTCAGAATCCATCCGAACACGGTTTCCTGTGATATTAAAATTTTTAGCACATCTTTCCTTAGGCCGCCTAACATAATTTGGGGATATATGTCTTCGCCCAGAACTAAATCCACTGGCTCATTGACAAATAATCTTTTGTCAGCCAGTACTAAGTCAGGGAATGCTTGCTTAGTCATTGCATCTATATGGCAAGTTGGAAGATTCCCTGTTAGCTGTGGTAAAACCAGCATGATCGAATTGATCTCGATTAATGGTTATATTGGTGACCGCAGTTGAATGTTGCACGCCTCTTTCACCTGTGCAGAAATTGTATTATTGATGCCCGAAACTTGGGCATACATGCGTTTAGTTGGCACATTTATTCTGCGCTTGAGTTTCTCGGTTATGAATGACCATTCAGATCCCGAGTCTATTAGGGCTCTCGCCGAATAGTCAACACCATTTAAATGTTACCTGTGCTGTCCCTAATAGCACTCCTTTACTTGTATTTGCGAAGCATGAGTTCACATTATTAATCGACCTGTTTTCTTTTTAGGCATTGCGACGCGTTTGAGCCTCTCTTGACGTTGATACTCCGATCGTATCTACCGGGCTGATTGGAATTGGGCTGATTCGGTATGTGAAGCAGCGTATTGTGTCTTAAATGACATGTGGCACAGTTCACTTGACTGGTGCACTTTGTGACTGTATGGCCAGCCGAAAGGCATCCGCGAATGCTTTTAATGTGCTCAAATCGTTTATTTGGCGTTAAGTGCAAACGTTTTTCGCATTTTGCGATTCGATGTGCAGAACTTTTGAACATATTGCACGTGGGTTTGTTTACACTAGCTTGATATGACCCTAATCGTTTTGACGATGTATCTGCCGAGGAACGAGAAGCTTGTGGCTTAGAGGGTTTTGAAACTGTATCCCCTCTTATATCTACGACAGTTTCCAACGTTTGGAATTTGCTGGATAAGAATTTATCCATGTCTGCCCATTTTGAAATTTCTGTTTTATTTTCTATGGTTTGTTCCCATAGAGCCAGTGTGGTTTCTGGCAGTTAGAATTGCATCCCAGTTTGATATGTCAATCTTGTTACATTGAAGCGCTGAGATGCAATTGTTTATTTCCCGCTGCAGTTTCTTAATGGAGCTACCGCATTCTCTCTCAACTGCTTTTAAGCTAAAAAGAATTTTTAATTGGGCATTGACCAAGTTACGTTTGTTTTCGTATCGGTCACATAAATTTTTCCACGCTGTTTCAAAACAGTCTGTCGTTAAGGAACACCGTTCCACTATTTCTTTGGCCTCCCCTTGGGTTTTTTGCCTTAAATAGTATAGTTTTTGTACTGCATGGAGTTTAATATTATTAATATATATGGCAGTGAACATGTCCCTAAAGGAAGGCCATGAAATATAGTCTGCCTTGAAAATATCCGTATCACACGCTGGCAGGCGCACATGATATTCCATATTATCTGAGACTTCTATTTTCTTCTCTTTCTTGTCAAATTCTTCCAAAACTCAGCTATTGCCGCCTGACACTTTAGGAAGCTGATAGCACATTTTATGCTTCTTTTTGATAGCTGATAGGTCCTTTGACTCAAGCTCTGATGAACCTACGAGCTTTTCGTATGTCATCTTCGTCGTTTCCCACAGAGTTTTTAGCTCATCCCTTTGGTATATTAGGGAGTGTTTACTGTGTTGTGAAGGTGACATATCGTGGAAGTCATTTTCATACTCCGTCACTGCATCTGCTTGGCGTGTATAGGTCTCCATTGTGGATAAAAATGAAAACCCAAAAGTTTATACAAAAAATAAAAGAAATTGCCTTTGCAGAGAGTAGTGAGTGAAAATGTCGCAAAGGACCGAACTGGAAGTGATATTGTGATAAGTGAAAAGATTTGGTGTATGCGTATGTATATATAAATTTGCCAATAAGCAAGAAGAAGAAGAACAGTAAATATTCTAATTATGTAAGCCGAAAAGTTATGGCTAAAGTAGAAAAAGAACTGTATTGAGGCTTGTGTGCTAAGTGGGAGACGTTAAATTTCCGCAAAAAAGGACTGATAAAATGAGCCAAAAGTGGATATATTATATCCCCAAAGTGAATAATTTAAGCCAATTGGCCACCCAAACAGAAAAAGCGTGCGCGTTTTGTAGTAAACGTCTTTGTACCACAACAACAACAACAAAATGCAATTGCAGTGTATCTAGTGGATTTGAGCAAAAGTGATTTTGAACTTGGTAACGATATGTTTTATTGTATGGAATACAAATTTCCTATAAAATTAAAATGAAATATACCACGTTATTTAACGCTAATTTCAAGTCAATTTAACTTGAGAACAAAAATTGTTTGTGATGTTACAGTGAACTGTGAGTTGAAATTGAAATTTGTGGTTATGTTAACCGGTACAGTGCAGTGTTGTACTACCTTGAGTTGTGTCCGGACAATCTTACCGCTGGTGGGGGATTGTTCCAAATAGTCACAAGGTGGAAGTGTACAAACTTTAACTAACTGCCTGTCTTTTATGGAGATAAGTGTGTGCACGAGAAAGGGCACGAATTAAAAAAAAATGTTCACTGCTAATATGCACTCAAATGTAAATAAAAATATTCCAATTTCAAATTCACTTACGCGTCAATAAAATCTTCAAAGTTATATTTTAACACTTCGAATTTTTATTAAAATTTTTTTTTTTTTAATTTAAAAAACCTATTACCTATGCACGGAATAAATTAAACCACGAACCTTGGAATATAGAATTTCGTTGAAGGGAAATCTGGATGCTGATGTGATGATTGTGTGTTTGTTGTTGTTTGGAGGTTGGATGTTTGGATGTTGTTAGTGTCGCTCAAGAGTGATACGATGTTGTGTCCAAAACTTTGTTTATATTAATATCGTTCCTTGCTAAAATGTGGAGTGGACTGTATGGTAAAATATCTGGTTCTCTTATTTTCGGCGAAGATGTACCATGTACAATTTCGTGGTGGCAACGGCGCGCACCCACGGAATTGTAGATTAGTAGATTTAAGCGAAAAAGGGAGGAAATAATAAAACGAAAAATTTCGAATTAATATTCAGGGTAACAAATAGGTTTATGGAAAGATATTGCAAACAACAAGTGTTAAGTAAAATTATAACAAATGTTGTGGAAATTAATTTAGATATTTCGTAATATTCAAATGAAGTAAATTTGGAATATTGCTTACCTCACGTGGGCGTTGGCAGGATGCTTTCGCTTAGTCGGCTGGATCTAAAAAAGGCCGCGCGCTTGGCAGAGAAAAGCTATGAGCCTACTATACCACTTTCGCTGAGTTTCCCCGCCGAAAGTTGCTATATAGTCGGTCAATAGCAGTAAATTAAAGAAAAGTTTAAAGTAATGTGTATAAACAATTGCAGCTTATACATATGAAGATGGGTGTGTATTTGTGAACACTCCTTTATGAATGCATTGGTTAACTAAGTACATTTCTACGAGGGAGGGCAGATATATCTAGGCCTGTGGCCTAAACACATGCTTTCCAAGAATATCCAATTTTATTAGTTATTAAAAACTGTAAGTAATCAAAATTTATTGATTTTTTTTTTAAGTTTAATATAAAACTGCGAAAGACTGCAAGTGAATTTTTGGAAGTATTAGTCCGTGAACCATTTTAATAACCTTTTGCGGGATTATATTTATAACAAAGTTTATTAATTTTATCTCAAGTGGTTTGTTTAAAAGTTGATAAAATGAGTGTCTCGAGAGAACAGGTTTTGCACGATTAGAAGCAAGCGATCAAGCTAGAAGAGAATTATAAATTCTAGTAAACAGTTTAACGTCTGCTTTAGGTCGTTTACAACTTTCAAATTTTGAATCTTATTTACCCGTTGCAATAGACCCTTTAATAGACTCTGGAAATTGTAGTATTGATTTAATAAAGCCTTTATCTAGCATGGGGCTCTTCTGCAAAATTTTTCAATAAAATACTACAAAGAAATAGGCAGGAGTTCGCTGCACAATTAGAAGCAAGCGATCAAGCTAGAAGAGAATTAGAAATTCAAGTAAATAATTTAACGTCTGCTTTAGGTCGTTTAGAACTTTCAAATTATGAATCTTATTTACCCGCTGCAATAGACCTTTAATAGACTCTGGAAATTGTAGTACGGATTTAATAAAATCCTTGTTATAGTATAATGGTGATCCTTCCTCTTATCCGGCATGGGGCTCTTCTGCAAATTTTGCAATAAAATACTACAATGAGGGTTCTGAAAAATATTACGTTGCCATGGGTATTCTAAGAAACAAATTTACAGGCTCTCCAAATTCGACCCTTTCTTCCTTTAACACTGTTTTAAATTTTAAAGAAATTATTGCTAGACTTTATCAGATTTATGCTGATGAACGTCCAATTTACGTGTTAGAAAATGAGTTGAGTATTCTTAGGCAAGATGATTTACAAATTAAAGATTATTATGATAAATTTGAGAAGCATTTGACACTCATAATTAATAAGCAAATTATGACATATAGTGGTGATGAAGTTATCGTTAAATGAGCATCCTAGGGAAAACGCTTTACGTGTTTTCATTTCTGCGCTTAGGCGACCACTTTGTGACATTATTTTTTCTTCGCGACCAAAAGACCTTCCAACAGCATTAGCTATTGCACAAGAATTAGAGATAAATCATAGTATGATTTTGCCCATACTTTTGCCATGGATAATTTGGTTAAACCAAATAGATCTCGGTCAGTGGAAGCTCCATATACAAATTTTCAAAACAAATCGTCAAAATTAAATGTTATTAGTAAACCAATTCTAATGGAAGTTGATCCTGTATCATCATTTTACCGTCGTCAGACTTCATTCAGCAGTTCTAGACCCTAACAAAATAATAATCATTTTAATAAAAATGAGCCTAACAATACTCAACCAGCACACTTGGCTTATCCACCGGAAGCTTCTAAACGACATAGAGATTCATCTAGCTCGTTTCAGAGACCACAACCTAAAAATCAAAGCGTTAATTGTATGCCAGTAAAAAACGATATAGTTAATGAGGAGTCATTAAAGGACCATTAAAGGAATTCAATTTTTAGAAAAGCCTCTTAAATTAAAATCTGTTAATGGATATAATTGAATAATAATTTAAAATAAATTTTTAATTAATTTTCTATACTATACTTCGATATTTTATTTGTTGAGAAGTCCAACCACTTTTGATGGTATTATTGGTTATGATTTTTTAAAAGAAATCGATTCAAGAGTCGATATAGGAATTGGATATTTATACTACAGAAGTGGTAAAATAGAGCATCAGCATCTACATTGCAATCAAGTTAATCTTATTTCTCTTGCGGATGAATCTGTTCCCTTTAATGTTTGTAGTTTATTTTGCGAAATTATAGATAATAATTTAAACGCTTTTGCACATCGAAATCGGGCCCTGCATTACAATACGAATATGGAAGCTACAATACGTACTTCTACTGATGAACCTATCTTTAGTCGAAGTTATCCTTACCCAATTTCAGCTGCAAAATTTATTAATCAGGAAATAAGTGATCTTTTAAAGGATGGCATTATAAGGAAATCGTGCTCTTCATATAATTCAACAATTCATGTTGTGACAAAAAAGGTGTTGATGAAGAAGAGAAGCAGAAGCTTATACTATGTTCAAACAGTAAAATAAATTGAGAAAATTTCGCTTTAAATTGAGTCATAGAGAGTGGTGTTCATATAACTCAATTTAGCTTACACAATAGTGATTTGACACCTGTTGTGTTTGAATTTAAAATGTATTTGTGAAAAAATAGAAATAATAATAATTTTAAAAATATGGAAAATTGTTTTTGTTTTTATCGGCCTATTGATAAATGATTCAAGGTTCGATTCGAGCTCAAGGCCAGAAAAATAATTTTTTTCTAATGATAATTATTGTTATTTTTAAAATTTTCTATAACTGAAAAATTGTATTTTGTTTTTGGAATAGTAATTTCGAAATTTTTCAGACAACCTGCCATAGCTGTGATAGATCCATTTCGAAGGGTGCTAAGCCTTCATCATTAGTACGTCTTAGCACGCTGCGCTAACCATATAGCTATACTGCGGTGGTTTGTTTGACTGATAAATTGCTACTTCTATTCCTTCTTGCCAATTATATTTATTCAGCGTTGCGCCATCTGTTGCAAATCACTGATAATGCTGGATTTGTTTATTGTCAATTACTTTGTTTGACATTCCCAAGTGCTCATTATTAGAAAAAAACTATTGTTCTGACCTTGAGCTCGAATCGAACCTTGAATCATTTATCAATAGGCCGATAAAAATAAAAGCAATTGTCAATACACCATGAGCACTTGGGAATGTCAAAAAAAGTAATTGACAATAAACAAATCCAGCATTATCAGTTATTTGCAATAGATGGCGCAACGCTGAATAAATATACTTGGCAAGAAGGAATAGAAGTAGCAATTTATCAGTCAACCAAACCACCGCAGTATAGCTAAATAGTTAGCGCAGCGTTCCTAAAGCGTACTGATGATGAACGCTTAGCACCATTCGAAATGGATCTATCTGCGCAGCTATGGCAGGTTGTCTGAAAAATTTTCTACTTACTATTCCAAAAACAAAATACAATGCTGCAATTATAGAAAAATTAAAAAATAACAAGAATTATAATTAGAAAAGAAAGAAATATAATCAAGTTTAGATTCACGGTTGGCTTCATATCGTAAAAAGGAGGGGGTTATGACCGCCATTTCAAGGCACATTTTAGAATGACGCATTTCAGTTTGGAAAAGCTTTGTGGGTTCCTCGGAACTTTAAAGAAAGCTGATACGAACTGGTGCACAGCAATTTCTTTGAAAAAAGGTGTGGAAATTGCTTTGTTTCCCCTTGGGTCAGCTGCAGAATATAAAGCAGTGTCGGAGCTATTTGGTGTTGGCAAATCAACTGTTGTGCGCCATTTTCCTAGAGGCAGTGTGGCAGGCGCTGTCTACACAGTACATTAAAAAACTACCACCGACACAAGAAACTGTTGACGAATATGTGGATGGATTTCATAGCCTTGGTGTTCAATGCAATATTGAACTTCACTAATATGAATGTTATATTATCACTTACGTGGATGACAAAACAAAGTCCGATTGAGATTTTCCGGTAAATACTGGAGCACCCTACCTTCTGGTGGCAATTACTGTGGATTGTAGATCAATTTACTGTCGTAGTATGATATGGTCGCTGAAACCTTTTACTTCCTCAAAATTAACTAAAACTGAGACCTTTTGGGTTTACAATTATTATTGTATAAATAACTTAAATTTTAGTTTTATAATTTAAGTACAAAGCTTAAGTAGTTGAAAATTGTATTTTATGTATCCAGTGAAAAGTAGAGATGAGTGTTTTATAATTTGCGAACGTGAACTCAGCTGCATAGCCAAAACGTTGCAAATCGGTGTTCCATTGGTGCTAACGAATTGGATCCTTGCCCGTCCGATTCGTTTTACCCATCAGATCATTTTTACTCCATACTGGTAAGTGTTATAAATCGGGTTTTTTATTTGTTGATGATTTGATAATGCGTCAAACATACTCCCCACATTGCACCAAGTAAAGGGGCAAATGCATAGTTGCGAAAAAGGCGAAATTAAGTTGTATGTCGTTTTTCTTTAGGGTGAATGTCAGACTCTTCTTCTGTTTGATTCACATGATTAGGAAGTAAGCATAGTTTATTTATAGGACGATCAAGAGTGGTGCTTGCGGGTTTGATGGTAACTACTCGGGTTAACCCGTCGCGAACGGGATGTAGTTTTATGACCTTCCCTAATGGCCATTTCGATGGAGGGTATCTTTCGTCGATGAGAGGACAATTGAACCAACTTGAATAGAGGTTGTGGGCAGTTGCCATTTGTAACGCGTTTGTAGTTGCTGCAAGTATTCCTTTTGCCATTTTTCCCAGAATTGTTCGGTTAGCCGCTTTGTTAGTTGCCAATGTGAAAGGCGAGATTGAGGCACCTGAGTTAAACTCGGCTCAGGTAAACTGCCGATGGGTCCACCAACGAAAAAGTGACCTGGAGCTAGGGAGTTCATATCTTCAGGTTCATCCGAAATTCTGCACAGGGGTCGAGAGTTGAGTACAGCTTGAATTTGTCGTAAGGCTGTTGTGAACTCTTCAAATGAAAATAAATAGCTCTTCATGACGCGTTTCAAGTGATGTTTCATTGACTTTACTCCGGCTTCCCAGTGACCGCCGAAGTTTGGAGCAGATGGTGGATTAAAACGCCATTGGGTTCCATCCTTTGATAATAAATGAGACAGGTGAGACATTTCGTTTGATGCTGAACTGAAAAGTTGTTTAAGTTCTTTGTCAGCGCCAATAAAGTTCGTTCCTTGATCACTAGTTAGTATTTTGCTTACACCGTAGATTCCGGAAAACCGTTTGTAGGCTGCAATGAAAGCTTCAGCTGTATAATCAGTCACTACTTCCAGATGTATATGAGGTCGCCGAACAAATAAAAAGAGCAACATATGCCTTATATGTAGTGCGAGTGCGACCGCGAGGTTCTTTTAAAGTGAATGGACCGGCATAGTCCACTCCGGTATGCTGGAACAAACGAGCGCTATTGACTCTCGACGATGGGAGTTGTCCCGTAAGTTGTTGCTGGCGTTCAGCACGATATCCAGCACATACGATGCAGCGAAAAATTGATTCTCGTACCGCTGCACGGCCGCCCAAGATCCAGAACCGTTCTCGGAGTAAGGCGAGCGTGGAATTTGTGCCTCCATGGAGCGTGCGAAGATGGGTGTCTAGAATAACCAGCTTAGCTAAGTTAGATTTTCGTGGTAAAATATATGGATGTTTCGCGTCATATGGTAATGCGGAGTTTTCGAGGCGTCCCCCAACTCGAAGAAAGCCGTCAGAGTCCACAAATGGATTGAGGTTACGAATGGAACTACAAGTTTTTTCAACCGTGGTTTTGGTTTTAGCTAGAAGCTTCCTTGAAAGCAATCTGCTGGACGAATTTTATCCAAAATTTTAAAGAATCCTGCATTTCTGCAACTGATAGCCATTTGTCATTTTCCATCTTTGGAAAAGTGCAAGATGCAACCATGAATCAGATGCACTTGGCATCACTAAAAATGTTGGAGTCGAGTAATGCGGAGAATTTCTGATTGGTTTAAACTGCCGTTGCTCGACTCCATCATGACCACCGTTGCTAAGCAACCTATGCAACAAGTCCTTAGTGACAAGGTTGCTTCTGAAGAAGTTTTCAGTTAGAATTGAGAGTTGAAGCGTGCCTGTTGAAAATCTAAACGTAAAAATCAAAAGACAAAAATTAAAGTTGAAATTAAAAGCTTGAAACAACTACTAAAGAATTAAATAATAATTTTATTAAACTATAAATCAGCGGAAAAAGCTGCAGCAGAACTTCAAGCGCAACAGCAGAACTTCTAGCGCAGCAGCAAGCGGTAAACCAAACCAAGCAGGATGGCGCACAGCGTGAGAGAGACATTTTTTATATTTATTTATTTATTTATTTATTTATTTATTTATTCAGTCTATGTAGATACAGGTCTTACATACTGCCAATAATGGTAGATACAAAAAATATTAACACAAAGATAACAAAATATACATGTAAATATATAGTTTACAATAAATAATAAGTTCTTATGACACACAAATTAAAAACAATTAAATAGCTGACTTTAAAATATTTATAAAAGCGTCCCTACACATAGAAAAATCAAGCTCAATAGAAGATGAAATCTTATTGAATTCGTTCAGGGCACGTGCAATTGGCGCATTCCTTCCATAATTGGTTCTAATATTGATACCATAAAACGGGCAAACATTACGAAGATCCCTCCTTGGAACATTAAAATTAATTTCCACAAGAAGGTCAGCGCAGTCTACATCTCCGCGGATAATGCCAAACAAGAAAGTCAAGGAGAGAATAGGTCTCCGGCGTTCAGGAATTGAAGATTCAAAAGAAGTAAACGAGCAGTATATGGAAGAAGAGGGTATGTAAACCTTAATGACCGTAAATCATACTTAGGAAAAACTTTTTGAACTCGCTCAAACCTGTTGATTGAGAATTGTTGGAAAGGTCTCCAAATGATGGTAGCATACTCAAGATGAGAACGCACGAATGAGGAGTAGAGTACTTTTAAAGTATACGGGTCAGAAAACTCCGAACTATTACGCCGAATGAAGCCTAGCATAGTATAGGCCTTGGCAACGATGCAATCAATATGGTACACGAACATAAATTTTGTATCAAATACAACCCCAACATCTTTGATTTTTTCAACAGTCTGCAACGTACTGTTAACGATACTCAACGAACTGTTGAGATTTGAACGAGATTTTGAGTAGGTTACGTGGAAGCATTTATTTATATTTAATGAAAGATGAGATCTAATGCACCAGGAGTAAAGTTTATCAATATCAGCTTGAAGATTAATCATATCGTTTGCAGAATTTACAACAGAGTAAACTTTGAGATCATCGGCGTACAACAGAAATCTAGCGTAAGAGAAGCATGAGCTAATGTCATTGATGAATAAGATAAAAAGTAATGGTCCCAAAATACTACCCTGCGGGACTCCCGATGTTGCCAAAAAGAGATCTGATGATACCCCATCAATAGAGACGGCACACCATCTATTATTTAGATATGATTTTAGCCACTACAAAAAGGTTGAATGAAAGCTAAGGCAGTACAGTTTGTGAATTAGAACATCATGCGATACCTTATCAAAAGCTTTGGAAAAGTCGGTGTAAATACAGTCGACCTGAAGACCAGATTAAAAGGCAGATATACAATATTCACTGAACTCCACAAGATTGGAAACGGTAGAGCGTTATTAGTTATAGAGTTATTTGTCTAAAATTAAATTTTTTCATATTTTTCACAAATATCAAAATTAAAACATATATTACATATATTTTTCTTCATGTTTTACTATTACCTTCACAAATATTACAAAATATTTTACATTATATATATAAAAAACAAATTTTTTTACTTCACCTAAAGGGTTAACTGAATTAAAATTTTTTTAATCGGGGTCGCCCCTCGGGAGTGTTTGGCAAGCGCTCCGGGTGTATTTCTGCCATGAAAAGCTCTCAGTGAAAACTCATCTGCCTTCCAGATGCCGTTCGAAGTCGGCATAAAACATGTAGGTCCCGTCCGGCCAATTTGTAGGGAAAATCAAGATGAGCGCGACGCAAATTGGAGGAGAAGCTCGGCCTTATATTTCTTCGGAGGGTATTGCGCCTTACATTCATTTATTTTATGTGTAAGCTTACAGGTAAGCACTGTGGGACAGGGTCGCACAAAAACGGGAAAAATTGTTTAAGCTTTATTATTTGGTTATTTCGAAAACACTTGTCAAAATTTAATAATTAACCATTTGAATAAAAGTTGTTGTTTTAGGGCTGCTCTGCCCTGCAGTGGGCTCCATCCAAAAAATACAAAAATTTTTGTTTTTACTTTTCTTAAGCGGTGCGAAAAAATATGACCACAATTTCTTTTAAAGCGGTGGGTCCGTGAATAAATATGACACAAATTTTTCTTTAATCCCGGTGCGTCCGAGGACATTTATATTATATTTGAAAAGATGCGGTGCGCACGTATCTATAAAAATTAAACCATACCATTTTGACTTTAAACGGTGCGTCCGTGATAAAACATAATTTGATAATACTTTGGATTTCTTTACAATACATACTTTCAAAAAATACTTTCATAATTTTCTTTTCTGCTCAACTTAAATAAGTTCTATAACCACGTAGTTTATGAGGTGGGTTTTGTCTAAGGGTGTGGTAACGCTCGGTGAATCCAGAGTCGAGTAAAGGTCCCACAAACCCCTACTGAATAAGAACACAATATTTATGTGCTACGAACACTCGCAGACACGGCTGGAGGTATTAGGCGGGCAGCAGCTTTCCGTCGCAAGATGCTGAGGGGGCGGATCGGCGGCTAATGGTCGTCGGAGCGGAGGAGGTTCGGCAGGACGGTTGAGCGGTCGTGTAACGAACAGTTTGGTACGGCGGTATGGAAGCAATGGCGGGATCAGCACGGCGGTGAACGGCGGTCGGCGTAGCAGCGGCGTGATAGAAGCAGCGGCTTAACGGCGGTAGGATGGCGGACGGCCAACGGTCGTCGTAGCAGCGGTGCTTTAACGGTGGTACGGTGGCAAACGGCCAATGGTTGGTGTAGCAGCGGCGGCGCCAGCATGGCGGGATCGGCACGGCGGTAGTATGGGAGACGGCCAACGGTCGGCGTAGCACCGACGAAATGGAAGCAGCGGCGGGACCAAAGGGGCGACGATGCGAAGGCAGCGGCGGTGGGCTACGGAATGCGTAACAGGGTCGGGGTGGGAGGGAAATCGGCTGACAAAGAGGTTTACCAGAACAGCGGCGGCATGTTCCGGGCGGGGTCGGTTGACGGTATCGGCGGGATCGGATTGATCGGTAGTCTTCGGCAGGGTCGGTCACCTGGGGAAGAGACTGTGAGGACTCGGTTTAGTGCTGGTTTCACCTCTGGACACCACCGCCTCCCTACTTGCACGCTAATAGAAGGTGCGTAAGGGGCCGGGCTGTACCAGTCCATCCGTGCGCGGAGGGGAAGTGCACCTTAACGGCACAGGGGTAGCCCCTTGGCTCACTGCCGAAACCAGAGCTGTAGAGAGGGGGGCGTGCGTTCGTGCGGGCGTTGAGCCATCCCTTGCCTGGCCAAGGTGACTGAGGGAGATAGTCCGAAGACACCACTCTCGTCGTCCGGGCGTAGCAAGGGGGGTTACCCGCGCCACGGCTGCACCCTCTTCTCCCCAGCTGGCTAGTGGGAGTGGTTAAACCATACTATACAAGAGCTGAGGGATCGCTTGGTCGTTCGGCGTCGCGCCACTCGACACCTGGGTGGTCGACGGACGGATATAGTCCGAAGACACCACTCTCGCCGTCCAGCCCAGGTGAAGGATGACCCGCGCCATACCAGCCCCCCCTTCCGCTCAGTCTGAGCTTTGGGGGAGTGGCTGTTTAGTCATTAGGGCGTAGGGCCCCCCAACACCTAGGTGGACGACGGAGGGAGATAGTCCGAAGACACCACTCGCGCCGTCCAGCCCAGGTGGAGTATGACCCACGCCATGACCGCGCCCCTTCCACTCAGCTAGCTAGCCGGAGCGGCAATTTTGTCTTTAGGAAGAAAACCACTCCCGCTGGCTCACCTGTGAGGACTGAATTGCAAAATGCAAATTCGCTGTTTTTATACGGGTGGTGCCGCAAATTACTTGAGAAATTAATAAACCTCTATTGTGATTGTCTTGTGTGATGATCTTGTTGACGAAACACATCATTGATTTACAATCAGTCGTTGGTAGCGTGTGGTTATTTACCGTAGTGGTTGTTGGCTATGCTATAGAAAAATAAGTACAGGGGGTTCAGGCTTAAGTGAAGAAAAGGAAGTACAGGAGGGTCATGTTATTGTAACGCTATGTTACAAGTTTCTAAAAATTCACATGCAAGTTCAAATTCCAAAAAATTAGAGCAAGATTTAGATTCCAAAAACTCAGACCAAGATTTAAATTCCAATAATTCAGATTCTGATTCGGCTTCAATTGTATCTTCAACTGATACCTTGACAAGTGAACATGTACCTGAGTACAGACTGTTTAGGATTTGATGACCAACCTGTAATTCCCAATTGTAGTTTTTCTATTCCAACTCCGATTCTTAACGTTGCAACCATGGCCACAACCGAGCATAAAAAATCGTTTATTAATACGTGTGCCTCGATTATGCGAGACAACTACAGTGGAGACCCGTTAGCACTTGGCTCATTTATAGTTAAAGTTGAATTAATGGAAGTATTCTCTGGCGAAACTTTAACTCCTTCTTTTATCGCTTTCATAAAATCAAAGCCCGAAGGCAAACCTCGCGAAGCCCTACCAACGCATATAGAACCAGTCAGCCAAATTAAAGAAGCGCTATGTAGTAAAATTAGACCAAACAACTCGAAAGTTGTCGGGGGAAAAATTGCAGCCTTAATAGTAACCAATAACAATTTTTCAGAATTTTCCAAGTAGGTAGAAGGCTTTCTGACTCGTTAGAGCGCTGTCTATTCATTGAAGGTATGACGCAGGCAAAAGCCCATGAGATGGCGGTTGAGCAAATCATTAGCGTTAGTAGATTAAATAGTAGGTCAGATATGGTGAAATCAATCCTTGCGTCCACAACCTTCAAAGACTCAAAGGACGTTGTAGCGAAAATGATTATAGAGGGAGAACAGGAAGTTAAAGAACGGAAAGTGTTAGCGTTTCGGTCACGTCCGATAACATATAGTAACTTCCGTGGAAATTCCAGAGGCAACAGTAATTTCAGATATAACAACAATAGTAATTTTCGATTTAACAATAACGCAAATAGGCATAAACATAACACACATTTCCGAAAAAACAATTATAACAGAGCAAAAATAATCGCAATTACAATAGAGGCGATAGCAATTCCAACAATAACAATAATAATCGGTCCGTAAATAACAGAAATTCCAAAAATCAGGGTTCAAATTCTAGAAATTCAACCAATGTTCGTTCTTTAAGTGCCGAAGTCCCTCAGGCGGGAACACTGAGGGAGCTGGAGCAATTCGACTAAATACTTCTCAGTCAATATATTGTGTAAATTTAAATTTTTCCGATTTCGTCGAAGTCGCTTGTAGCAATCTTCATAAAATATGTTCTTTTGTAGTAGATTCACAGGCAGACATTTCACTAATAAAAATTTCCAGTTTGGCAAACGGTGTAGAAATAGACGATAGTAACGTAATAAATATAACAGGCGTAATAACAGACACGGTAACAACACTAGGAGCAGTTAATACAATTATAATCGCAGCAAATGCATTTTTTCCTCTGACTCTTCACGTTGTCAATGAAAACTTCAATATTCCTTCGGACGGTATAATAGGGAAAGGCTTTCTAAAAACGAACAAATGCATATCAGTTATGCTAATGACAGAATTACATTCGTACAAGGGACAGAAAAGGTAAATATTTCAATTTTGCATAGCACTTCAACAAGTACTCTTGTAACTCCACCAAGATGCAAAGTTTTTCGTGTTTTTAGTTTGAAAAATTATACAAGTCCAGTTTTCGTAGATTCGCATGAACTTTGCAACGGTGTTTTCACAGCAAAATGCATCATTGAAACAAAAAACTCAATTATAAAAGTTATTAACACCACCGACGAGGTCAAGTACGTAAAAGATTTCAATATTCAAACTGAATACATTAAAAACTTCAATGTCTATCGCATAAATGATACACCTATCAATTCAAAACGCATAGAAGAGCTTAAATCAGTTTTATCAAAACAAATGCCTTCTTATGCTAAAAAAATTGCTTGATTTATGTTTGAAATATTCTGATATGTTTGCATTCAACACCGACTTAATGACGCTTAATAATTTCTACGAACAAAAACTTAGATTAACTGACAAAACTCCTGCCTATATTAAAAATTACCGTTTACCACACGCACAACGCGAAGAATTAAATTAACAAGTCGAAAACCTATTACAGAATGATTTAATCGAACCTATATTTTCAAATTATAACAGTCCTTTAATTTTGGTACCGAAAAAAGATCTAACAGGCAAAAAGTCGTATCGTATGTGCGTAGATTTCACAGCAGTCAATAAAAAGCTTATAGCCGACAAATTTCCAATAGCGCGCGTAGATGACATAGTCGACAATCTTAGCAGAGCCAAATACTTTTCCACTTTAGATCTTTTTTCTGGTTTTCACCAAATACCCCTTCAACCTAAATCTAGAGACGTAACTTCTTTCAGTACAGATCGAGAAGCTTTTCGTTGAACAATTTTCTTTTCGGGCTTAATATAGCACCAAACTCTTTTTCTCGCATGATGTCAGTAGCATTTTCAGGCATTTCGCCAAATCAGGCTTTTATGTATATTGACGACGTTATCTTTATTGGCTGTAGTGAGACACACCGCTTCCAGAATTTAGAAAAGGCTTTCGAAACGTGTGAAAGTTTAATTTAAAGGTAAATCCAAACAAATGCAATTTCCTTCTTTCAGAAGTAACTTTCCTAGGCCAAAAATGTACGTCAAATGGTTTGCTGCCAAACGATTCAAAAATAGAGGCTATTAAAAGGTATACTAAGCCAAAAGACAAAGATGCGGTTAGGCGATTTGTCGCATTTGAAAATTATTACAGGCGATTTATACCCAATTTTGCGTCTCTGGCAGCGCCTTTAAATCGAAAAAAAATTTGAATCTGTTTGGGATGAAGCGTGCGAAGACGCTTTCGAAAAACTGAAACTTGCATTAATGTCTCCTCAACTTTTACAATATCCTGACTTTACAAAAGAATTTATAATTACAGTATATGCTTCCAAGAGTGGGTGTGGTGCTATGTTGAGCCAAAAGCATGGTGATAACGATTTACCAATTTGTTTCGCGTCAAAATCCTTTAATAAAGCCGAACAGAAAAAAGCAATTATCGAATTAGAACTCCTAGCAATACATTTCGCTATAAAGCATTTTCGTCCATATGTTTACGGTACTAATTTCGTAGTAAAATCCGATCATAGACCACTAGTTTATCTTTTTAACATGAAAAGCCCTTCATCTAAACTTTCTAGAATTCGATTAGAACTGTCAGAATATAAATTTACAATAGAATATATAAAAGGAAAATCCAACGTTGTGGCTGATGCTCTTTCACGCATTAGTATAGACGAAATAAAAGAATATACAAAGCATGTTTTAGCAGTCCAAACGTGATCACAAACCAAAAAAAAAAAGGAATTACAAAATAAACACTAAAATAATAGTGCTAGTAAAATAAACAAATCTGCCCTCTTGTTGCAAAAGTTTTGTTTGAACGAACAGGATTTTGCCAAAGTTAGTAATATTTTGTTATAGTTTTTACGAATTTTCACTCACGCGAACGTATCTAATAAGATAATAAAAAACATCCTTTTTTAATGTTGATGTTTCCGACAACATAAAAGTTTGAGTTGTTTTGGAATCGTTTCAACTTAAAGTGTTACGAAAATTAAACTTGTCGAATTACATGTAAAGTTACTCCAGTGGTGAATTACCTTCCTGCAATTTGATTCTTTACTTTTCTACAACTTACAAGTTGTCTATTTAAAATGTTATGTCAAACATTTATACTAAAAGTTTTGTTGGAAACAATCAAGTGTAGCTACTACATGCGAGAGAAGAAATTGAGAATGAGCTAATCTGTAACTGAAAGAATTGAGAAACAGTTTTGTGACTACTATTTTCATTTCGATTTGCAAAGCGAAGTTCAAAACTATAAATTAAATAAATTGTAAAATATAAAATTAGGTGAAAGTGTGTTTAATAAAACAAAATAATAAATTGTATAATGTTTAATGTGTGCCAGCATATTTGATGTGCGCCCAATTGGAGTTCGATGTGTGATGGTAGCGTGCTCCGCCTACCACACCGAATGCCCTGGGCTCACATCCCGGGCAAAGCAACATCAAAATTTTAGAAATAAGATTTTTCAATTAGAAGACAACTTTTCTAAGCGGAGTCGCCCCTCGGCAGTGTTTGGCAAGCACTTCAAGTGTATTTCTGCCATGAAAAGCTCTCTGTGAAAACTCATCTGCCTCGCAGATTCCGTTCGGGGTCGGCATAAAACAAGTAGGTCCCGTCCCGCCAATTTGTAGGAAAAATTAAAAAGGAGCACGATGCAAAACGGAAGATTAGCTCGGTTTAGAACTCTTCGAAGGTTATGGCGCCTTTCATTTATTTTTTTTTTTAGTAAGTGCGTACATATGTATGCATATGTAGCAAGCATGCGTTTTTATGTATTCACATATTTACGTATGTATGTATAAGTACTTTCGTACAAAGCTGTCGCAACAACTTTTTTTTGTTCATTTGACTACTAAAACGATCAATTACGAATCAACGATTTGTGCGCAGTTGATTCAACATCTTGTTGCGATGGATAAAAATTTACAGAAATTTCGGTTGAATTGACCCGTATTTCGGTTGATTTTACTAGTCTTTTTCTTTCAGTGAAGACAATAATTTTACTGATACTTTTTGCGAAACGACTAAAATAAAAGTTCATGACAAATTTTCATACAATTTTTCAAAAAAGATACCGCGAACAAAGTCGACTATACTATTTAATAAAAATAATGAGATTTCCAATATAGAAACTTATGCGCATTTAAAACATAAAAAGCTAAACCTTAAGTAGGTTGTGAATGCTAACGGAAAAACAAATTTAAATGAGTTAATACAAATTACAGAATTACATTCGGACAAGGGACAGAAAAGGTAAATATTTCAATTTTGCATAGCACTTCAACAAGTACTCTTGTAACTCCACCAAGATGCGAAGTTTTTCGTGTTTTTAGTTTGAAAAATTATACAAGTCCAGTTTTCGTAGATTCGCATGAACTTTGCAACAGTGTTTTCACAGCAAAATGTATCATTGATACAAAAAACCCAATTATAAAAGTTATTAACACCACCGACGAGGTCAAGTACGTAAAAGATTTCAATATTCAAACTGAATACATTAAAAACTTCAATGTCTATCGCATAAATGATACACCTATCAATTCAAGACGCATAGAAGAGCTTAAATCAGTTTTAGAAAAACAAATGCCTTCTTATGCTAAAAAAAATTGCTTGATTTATGTTTGAAATATTCTGATATTTTTGCATTAAATACCGACTTAATGACGCTTAATAATTTCTACGAACAAAAACTTAGATTAACTGACAAAACTCCTGCCTATATTAAAAATTACTGTTTGCCATAAGCACAACGCGAAGAATTAAATAAACAAGTCGAAAACCTATTACAGAATGATTTAATCGAAGCTACATTTTCAAATTATAACAGTCCTTTAATTTTGGTACCGAAAAAACATCTAACAGGCAAAAAGTCATATCGTATGTGCGTAGATTTCACAGCAGTCAATAAAAAGCTATTAGCCGACAAATTTCCACTAGCGCGCGTAGATGACATACTCGACAATCTTAGCAGAGCCAAATACCAACTTTAGATATTTTTTCTGGTTTTCACCAAATACCCCTTCAACCTAAATCTAGAGACGTAACTTCTTTCAGTACAGATCGAGAAGCTTTTCGTTGGAAAATTTTTCTTTTCGGGTTTAATATAGCACCAAACTCTTTTTCTCGCATGATGTCAGTAACATTTTCAGGCATTTCGCCAAATCAGGCTTTTATGTATATTGACGACGTTATCTTTATTGGCTGTAGTGAGACACACCGCTTCCAGAATTTAGAAAAGGTTTTCGAAACGTGTAGAAAGTTTAATTTAAAGTTAAATCCAAACAAGTGCAATTTCCTTCGTTCAGAAGTAACTTTCCTAGGCCAAAAATGTACGTCAAATGGTTTGCTGCCAGACGATTCAAAAATAGAGGCTATTAAAAGGTATACTAAGCCAAAAGACAAAGATGCGGTTAGGCGATTTGTCGCATTTGAAAATTATTACAGGCGATTTATACCCAATTTTGCGTCTCTGGCAGCGCCTTTAAATAGAAAAAAATTTGAATCTGTTTGGGATGAAGCGTGCGAAGACGCTTTCGAAAAACTGAAACTTGCATTAATGTCTCCTCAACTTCTACAATATCCTGACTTTACAAAAGAATTTATAATTACAGTATATGCTTCCAAGAGTGGGTGTGGTGCTATGTTGAGCCAAAAGCATGGTGATAACGATTTACCAATTTGTTTCGCGTCAAAATCCTTTAATAAAGCCGAACAGAAAAAAACAATTATCGAATTAGAATTCCTAGCAATACATTTCGCTATAAAGCATTTTCGTCCATATGTTTACGGTACAAATTTCGTAGTAAAATCCGATCATAGACCACTTGTTTATCTTTTTAACATGAAAAGCCCTTCATCTAAACTTTCTTGAATTCGATTAGAACTGTCAGAATATAAATTTACAATAGAATATATAAAAGGAAAATCCAACGTTGTGGCTGATGCTTTTTCACGCATTAGTATAGACGAAATAAAAGAATATACAAAGCATGTTTTAGCAGTCCAAACGTGATCACAAACCAAAAAAAAAAAAAATTACAAAATAAACACTAAAAGAATAGTGCTAGTAAAATAAACACATCTGCCCTCTTGTTGCAAAAGTTTTGTTTGAACGAACAGGATTTTGCCAAAGTTAGTAATATTTTGTTATAGTTTTTACGAATATTCACTCAGGCGAACGTATCTAATAAGATAATAAAAAACATCCTTTTTTAATGTTGATGTTTCCGACAATATAAAAGTTTGAGTTGTTATGGAATCGTTTCAACTTAAAGTGTTACGAAAATTAAACTTGTCGAATTACATGTAAAGTTACTCCAGTGGTGAATTACCTTCCTGCAATTTGATTCTTTACTTTTCTACAGCTTACAAGTTCTCTATTTAAAATATTATGTCAAACATTTATACTAAAAGTTTTGTTGGAAACAATCAAGTGTAGCTACTACATGCGAGAGAAGAAATTGAGAATGAGCTAATCTGTAACTGAAAGAATTGAGAAACAGTTTTGTGACTACTATTTTCATTTCGATTTGCAAAGCGAAGTTCAAAACTATAAATTAAATAAATTGTAAAATATAAAATAAATTAGGTGAAAGTGTGTTTAATAAAACAAAATAATAAGTTGCATAATGTTTAATGTGTGCCAGCATATTTGATGTGCGCCCAATTGGAGTTCGATTAGTAAGTGCGAGAGTGGTGTGATGGTAGCGTGCTCCGCCTACCACACCGAATGCCCTGGGCTCACATCCCGGGCAAAGCAACATCAAAATTTTAGAAATAAGATTTTTCAATTAGAAGACAACTTTTCTAAGCGGAGTCGCCCCTCGGCAGTGTTTGGCAAGCACTTCAAGTGTATTTCTGCCATGAAAAGCTCTCAGTGAAAACTCATCTGCCTCGCAGATTCCGTTCGGGGTCGGCATAAAACAAGTAGGTCCCGTCCCGCCAATTTGTAGGAAAAATTAAAAAGGAGCACGATGCAAAACGGAAGATTAGCTCGGTTTAGAACTCTTCGAAGGTTATGGCGCCTTTCATTTATTTTTTTTTTAGTAAGTGCGTACATATGTATGCATATGTAGCAAGCATGCGTTTTTATGTATTCACATATTTACGTATGTATGTATAAGTACTTTCATACAAAGCTGTCGCAACAACTTTTTTTTTGTTCATTTGACTACTAAAACGGTCAATTACGAAGCAACGATTTGTGCGCAGTTGATTCAATATCTTGTTGCGATGGATACAAATTTACAGAAATTTCGGTTGAATTGACCCGTATTTCGGTTGATTTTACTAGTCTTTTTCTTTCAGTGGAGACAATAATTTTACTGATACTTTTTGCGAAACGCCTAAAATAAAAGTTCATGACAAATTTTCATACAATTTTTCAAAAAAGATACCGCGAACAAAGTCGACTATACTATTTAATAAAAATAATGAGATTTCCAATATAGAAACTTATGCGCATTTAAAACATAAAAAGCTAAACCTTAAGTAGGTTGTGAATGCTAACGGAAAAACAAATTTAAATGAGTTAATACAAATATAATCGCAGCAAATACATTTTTTCCTCTGACTCTTCACGTTGTCAATGACAACTTCAATATTCCTTCGGACGGTATAATAGGGAAATGCTTTCTAAAAACGAACAAATGCATATCAGTTATGCTAATGACAGAATTACATTCGGACAAGGGACAGAAAAGGTAAATATTTCAATTTTGCATAGCACTTCAACAAGTACTCTTGTAACTCCACCAAGATGCGAAGTTTTTCGTGTTTTTAGTTTGATAAATTATACAAGTCCAGTTTTCGTAGATTCGCATGAACTTTGCAACAGTGTTTTCACAGCAAAATGTATCATTGATACAAAAAACCCAATTATAAAAGTTATTAACACCACCGACGAGGTCAAGTACGTAAAAGATTTCAATATTCAAACTGAATACATTAAAAACTTCAATGTCTATCGCATAAATGATACACCTATAAATTCAAGACGCATAGAAGAGCTTAAATCAGTTTTAGAAAAACAAATGCCTTCTTATGCTAAAAAAAAATTGCTTGATTTATGTTTGAAATATTCTGATATTTTTGCATTAAACACCGACTTAATGACGCTTAATAATTTCTACGAACAAAAACTTAGATTAACTGACAAAACTCCTGCCTATATTAAAAATTACCGTTTGCAATATGCACAACGCGAAGAATTAAATAAACAAGTCGAAAACCTATTACAGAATGATTTAATCAAAGCTACATTTTCAGTTATAACAGTCCTTTAATTTTGGTACCGAAAAGAGATCCAACAGGCAAAAAGTCATATCGTATGTGCGTAGATTTCACAGCAGTCAATAAAAAGCTATTAGCCGACAAATTTCCACTAGCGCGCGTAGATGACATACTCGACAATCTTAGCAGAGCCTAGGCCAAAAATGTACGTCAAATGGTTTGCTGCCAGACGATTCAAAAATAGAGTCTATTAAAAGGTATACTAAGCCAAAAGACAAAGATGCGGTTAGGCGATTTGTCGCATTTGAAAATTATTACAGGCGATTTATACCCAATTTTGCGTCTCTGGCAGCGCCTTTAAATCAAAAAAAATTTGAATCTGTTTGGGATGAAGCGTGCGAAGACGCTTTCGAAAAACTGAAACTTGCATTAATGTCTCCTCAACTTCTACAATATCCTGACTTTACAAAAGAATTTATAATTACAGTATATGCTTCCAAGAGTGGGTGTGGGTGCTATGTTGAGCCAAAAGCATGGTGATAACGATTTACCAATTTGTTTCGCGTCAAAATCCTTTAATAAAGCCGAACAGAAAAAAACAATTATCGAATTAGAACTCCTAGCAATACATTTCGCTATAAAGCATTTTCGTCCATATGTTTACGGTACAAATTTCGTAGTAAAATCCGATCATAGACCACTAGCACCAAAAGCATGGTGATAACGATTTACCAATTTGTTTCGCGTCAAAATCCTTTAATAAAGCCGAACAGAAAAAATCAATTATCGAATTAGAACTCCTAGCAATACATTTCGCTATAAAGCATTTTCGTCCATATGTTTACGGTACTAATTTCGTAGTAAAATCCGATCATAGACCACTAGTTTATCTTTTTAACATGAAAAGCCCTTCATCTAAACTTTCTAGAATTCGATTAGAACTGTCAGAATATAAATTTACAATAGAATATATAAAAGGAAAATCCAACGTTGTGGCTGATGCTCTTTCACGCATTAGTATAGACGAAATAAAAGAATATACAAAGCATGTTTTAGCAGTCCAAACGTGATCACAAACCAAAAAAAAAAAAAAGGAATTACAAAATAAACACTAAAAGAATAGTGCTAGTAAAATAAACAAATCTGCCCTCTTGTTGCAAAAGTTTTGTTTGAACGAACAGGATTTTGCCAAAGTTAGTAATATTTTGTTATAGTTTTTACGAATTTTCACTCACGCGAACGTATCTAATAAGATAATAAAAAACATCCTTTTTTAATGTTGATGTTTCCGACAACATAAAAGTTTGAGTTGTTTTGGAATCGTTTCAACTTAAAGTGTTACGAAAATTAAACTTGTCGAATTACATGTAAAGTTACTCCAGTGGTGAATTACCTTCCTGCAATTTGATTCTTTACTTTTCTACAACTTACAAGTTCTCTATTTAAAATGTTATGTCAAACATTTATACTAAAAGTTTTGTTGGAAACAATCAAGTGTAGCTACTACATGCGAGAGAAGAAATTGAGAATGAGCTAATCTGTAACTGAAAGAATTGAGAAACAGTTTTGTGACTACTATTTTCATTTCGATTTGCAAAGCGAAGTTCAAAACTATAAATTAAATAAATTATAAAATATAAAATTAGGTGAAAGTGTGTTTAATAAAACAAAATAATAAATTGTATAATGTTTAATGTGTGCCAGCATATTTGATGTGCGCCCAATTGGAGTTCGATGTGTGATGGTAGCGTGCTCCGCCTACCACACCGAATGCCCTGGGCTCACATCCCGGGCAAAGCAACATCAAAATTTTAGAAATAAGATTTTTCAATTAGAAGACAACTTTTCTAAGCGGAGTCGCCCCTCGGCAGTGTTTGGCAAGCACTTCAAGTGTATTTCTGCCATGAAAAGCTCTCTGTGAAAACTCATCTGCCTCGCAGATTCCGTTCGGGGTCGGCATAAAACAAGTAGGTCCCGTCCCGCCAATTTTTAGGAAAAATTAAAAAGGAGCACGATGCAAAACGGAAGATTAGCTCGGTTTAGAACTCTTCGAAGGTTATGGCGCCTTTCATTTATTTTTTGTTTAGTAAGTGCGTACATATGTATGCATATGTAGCAAGCATGCGTTTTTATGTATTCACATATTTACGTATGTATGTATAAGTACTTTCGTACAAAGCTGTCGCAACAACTTTTTTTTGTTCATTTGACTACTAAAACGATCAATTACGAATCAACGATTTGTGCGCAGTTGATTCAACATCTTGTTGCGATGGATAAAAATTTACAGAAATTTCGGTTGAAATGACCCGTATTTCGGTTGATTTTACTAGTCTTTTTCTTTCAGTGAAGACTATAATTTTACTGATACTTTTTGCGAAACGCCTAAAATAAAAGTTCATGACAAATTTTCATACAATTTTTCAAAAAAGATACCGCGAACAAAGTCGACTATACTATTTAATAAAAATAATGAGATTTCCAATATAGAAACTTATGCGCATTTAAAACATAAAAAGCTAAACCTTAAGTAGGTTGTGAATGCTAACGGAAAAACAAATTTAAATGAGTTAATACAAATATAATCGCAGCAAATACATTTTTTCCTCTGACTCTTCACGTTGTCAATGACAACTTCAATATTCCTTCGGACGGTATAATAGGGAAATGCTTTCTAAAAACGAACAAATGCATATCAGTTATGCTAATGACAGAATTACATTCGGACAAGGGACAGAAAAGGTAAATATTTCAATTTTGCATAGCACTTCAACAAGTACTCTTGTAACTCCACCAAGATGCGAAGTTTTTCGTGTTTTTAGTTTGAAAAATTATACAAGTCCAGTTTTCGTAGATTCGCATGAACTTTGCAACAGTGTTTTCACAGCAAAATGTATCATTGATACAAAAAACCCAATTATAAAAGTTATTAACACCACCGACGAGGTCAAGTACGTAAAAGATTTCAATATTCAAACTGAATACATTAAAAACTTCAATGTCTATCGCATAAATGATACACCTATCAATTCAAGACGCATAGAAGAGCTTAAATCAGTTCTAGAAAAACAAATGCCTTCTTATGCTAAAAAAAAATTGCTTGATTTATGTTTGAAATATTCTGATATTTTTGCATTAAACACCGACTTAATGACGCTTAATAATTTCTACGAACAAAAACTTAGATTAACTGACAAAACTCCTGCCTATATTAAAAATTACCGTTTGCAATATGCACAACGCGAAGAATTAAATAAACAAGTCGAAAACCTATTACAGAATGATTTAATCAAAGCTACATTTTCAATTATAACAGTCCTTTAATTTTGGTACCGAAAAGAGATCCAACAGGCAAAAAGTCATATCGTATGTGCGTAGATTTCACAGCAGTCAATAAAAAGCTATTAGCCGACAAATTTCCACTAGCGCGCGTAGATGACATACTCGACAATCTTAGCAGAGCCTAGGCCAAAAATGTACGTCAAATGGTTTGCTGCCAGACGATTCAAAAATAGAGGCTATTAAAAGGTATACTAAGCCAAAAGACAAAGATGCGGTTAGGCGATTTGTCGCATTTGAAAATTATTACAGGCGATTTATACCCAATTTTGAGTCTCTGGCAGTGCCTTTAAATCAAAAAAAATTTGAATCTGTTTGGGATGAAGCGTGCGAAGACGCTTTCGAAAAACTGAAACTTGCATTAATGTCTCCTCAACTTCTACAATATCCTGACTTTACAAAAGAATTTATAATTACAGTATATGCTTCCAAGAGTGGGTGTGGTGCTATGTTGAGCCAAAAGCATGGTGATAACGATTTACCAATTTGTTTCGCGTCAAAATCCTTTAATAAAGCCGAACAGAAAAAAACAATTATCGAATTAGAACTCCTAGCAATACATTTCGCTATAAAGCATTTTCGTCCATATGTTTACGGTACAAATTTCGTAGTAAAATCCGATCATAGACCACTAGTTTATCTTTTTAACATGAAAAGCCCTTCATCTAAACTTTCTAGAATTCGATTAGAACTGTCAGAATATAAATTTACAATAGAATATATAAAAGGAAAATCCAAAGTTGTGGCTGATGCTCTTTCACGCATTAGTATGGACGAAATAAAAGAATATACAAAGCATGTTTTAGCAGTCCAAACGTGATCACAAACAAAAAAAAAAAGGAATTACAAAATAAACACTAAAAGAATAGTGCTAGTAAAATAAAAAAAGCTGCCCTCTTGTTGCAAAAGTTTTGTTTGAACGAACAGGATTTTGCCAAAGTTAGTAATATTTTGTTATAGTTTTTACGAATTTTCACTCACGCGAACTTATCTAATAAGATAATAAAAAACATCCTTTTTTAATGTTGATGTTTCCGACAATATAAAAGTTTGAGTTGTTTTGCAATCGTTTCAACTTAAAGTGTTACGAAAATTAAACTTGTCGAATTACATGTAAAGTTACTCCAGTGGTGAATTACCTTCCTGCAATTTGATTCTTTACTTTTCTACAGCTTACAAGTTCTCTATTTAAAATGTTATGTCAAACATTTATACTAAAAGTTTTGTTGGAAACAATCAAGTTTAGCTACTACATGCGAGAGAAGAAATTGAGAATGAGCTAATCTGTAACTGAAAGAATTGAGAAACAGTTTTGTGACTACTATTTTCATTTCGATTTGCAAAGCGAAGTTCAAAACTATAAATTAAATAAATTGTAAAATATAAAATTAGGTGAAAGTGTGTTTAATAAAACAAAATAATAAATTGTATAATGTTTAATGTGTGCCAGCATATTTGATGTGCGCCAAATTGGAGTTCGATTAGTAAGTGCGACAGTGGTGTGATGGTAGCGTGCTCCGCCTACCACACCGAATGCCCTGGGCTCACATCCCGGGCAAAGCAACATCAAAATTTTAGAAATAAGATTTTTCAATTAGAAGACAACTTTTCTAAGCGGAGTCGCCCCTCGGCAGTGTTTGGCAAGAACTCCAAGTGTATTTCTGCCATCAAAAGCTCTCAGTGAAAACTCATCTGCCTCGCAGATGCCGTTCGGGGTCGGCATAAAACAAGTAGGTCCCGTCCCGCCAATTTGTAGGAAAAATTAAAAAGGAGCACGATGCAAAACGGAAAATTAGCTCGGTTTAGAACTCTTCGGAGGTTATGGCGCCTTTCATTTTTTTTTTTTTAGTAAGTGCGTACATATGTATGCATATGTAGCAAGCATGCGTTTTTATGTATTCACATATTTACGTATGTATGTATAAGTACTTTCGTACAAAGCTGTCGCAACAACTTTTTTTTGTTCATTTGACTACTAAAACGGTCAATTACGAATCAACGATTGGTGCGCAGTTGATTCAACATCTTGTTGCGATGGATAAAAATTGACCCGTATTTCGGTTGATTTTACTAGTCTTTTTCTTTCAGTGGAGACAATAATTTTACTGATACTTTTTGCGAAACGCCTAAAATACAAGTTCATGACAAATTTTCATACAATTTTTCAAAAAAGATACCGCGAACAAAGCCGACTATATTATTAAATAAAAATAATGAGATTTCCAATATAGAAACTTATGCGCATTTAAAACATAAAAGGCTAAACCTTAAGTAGGTTGTGAATGCTAACGGAAAAACAAATTTAGATGAGTTATTTTCGACGCTTGGAAAAGCAGCCGGCAGTCATAATAATAAGCACTTAAAATGGCTAAAAAACGATATAATTTTCAATAAATTCTCAATAACGAATTTTAAAACGAGCGGTAATAAAATGTTAAAAACACTACAAATAATACTGGCAGACCCTGTAGAAACTGTAATAGAAACAAAGCAAAAACAAAAACTAATGAAAATTTATCATGAGGATCCTTTGTTAGGCAGCCATTGCGGTACGAAACGATTATATGAAAAATTAAGAACAAAATACTATTGGAAAAATATGACAAGAGATATTGCGAAATTTTTAAAAAATTGCAATAAATGCCTTTTAAATAAAGCAAAACCAAAAACAAAGGAAAATCTTGTCTTGACTCCAACGCCCTGTAAACCCTTTTACATAGTAATTGTCGATACAATAGGTCAACTTCCGGAATCCAAATATGGTAACAAGTTCGCTGTTACTATGATTTGTGACTTTTCTAAATACCTGGTAACAGTAGCTGTACCAGATAAATCAGCAAAAACTATTGCTTGTAGTATGGTACAATGAAAGCTATTAAACCCGACTTAGGAACGGAATATAAAATCGAATTATTCTCTGAATTGACAAAACTTTTAAAGATTGATCATGATTTCTCAACAGCTTACCACCATGAAACTGTTGGTACCGTTGAAAAAAATCATAGAGTCTTTAACGAATACTTACGTGTATATCTAAATGAAACATATGCAGATTGGGATACATAATTGAAATACTTCACATTTTTACACAATACTAAAAGTAGTGCGGGTTTTGATAATAAATTTACTCCGTTTGAATTAATATTTGGCAGGAAAACTACAATGCCACATGAATTGCAAAAAGAACGAATTGATCCGATCTATAATGTAGAAAATTACACAAAACAGCTTAAGTTTAGAATGAAAAATCGCATAAAATGGCAAAAAATGTTATTACTTACTTACTTACTTAATTGGCGCCCTCTACTTCTGCTTCCATAGGCGGGTTCCGATAGAAACACTTTCTTGGCCGGAGCATCATCTTTCATTCGCATAACATGGCCTAGCCAGCGCAGCCGCTGCGTTTTAATTCGCTGGACTATGTTGATGTCTGGATGTAGAGGTCCATAAATCTTTCGAAGAACTTTTCTCTCGAACACTCCCAAAGCCGCTTCATCTGCTGTTGTCATGGTCCATGCTTCTGCCCCATATAGCAGGACGGGTACGATAAGTGACTTGTAGAGTATGATTTTCGTTCGCCGAGAGAGGACTTTACTTTTCATTTGCCTACCTAGTCCAAAGTAGCATTTATTGGCAAGATTGATTCTTCGCTGGATTTCAGTGCTGATGTTGTTGCTAGTGTTGATGCTGGTTCCCAAATAAACGAAGTCTTTTACTTTTTCGAAATTATGGCTGCCAACAGTAGCGTGGTTGCCAAGGCGCATATGCACTGACTCTTTGCGCGATGACAGCAGGTACTTCGTTTTGTCCTCATTCACCATCAAACCCATCTTTACCGCTTCTTTTTCCAGCTTGGAGTGAGCAGAACTAACAGCGCGGGTGTTTAGGCCAATAATATCAATGTCATCAGCATATGCCAGTAATTGCACGCTTTTATAATATATTGTTCCAGTGCGGTTAAGTTCTGCAGCTAGTATAATTTCCTCCAGCATCAAATTAAAGAAATCGCACGATAGGGGGTCACCCTGTCTGAAACCTCGTTTAGTTTCGAACGGCTCGGAGAGGTCCTTCCCAATTCTGACTGAGCTGATGGTGTTGCTCAACGTCATTTTGCACAGCCGTATACGTTTTGCGGGGAAACCAAATTCAGACATAGCGGCATATAGGCAGCTCCTTTTCGTGCTGTCGAAGGCGGCTTTAAAGTCGACGAAGAGGTGATGTGTGTCGATTCTCTTTTCACGGGTTTTTTCCAAGATTTGGCACATTGTGAAAATCTGGTCGATGGTAGATTTACCAGGTCTGAAGCCGCACTGATAAGGTCCAATCAGCCGGTTCACTGTGGGCTTCAATCTTTCGCACAATACACTTGAAAGGACCTTATATGCGATATTAAGAAGGCTGATTCCACGATAGTTGGTGCATTTTGCAGTATCCCCTTCTTGTGGACTGGGCACAGAACACTTAGATTCCAACCGTCGGGCATTCTTTCGTCCGCCCATATTTTGCTAAGAAGCTGCTGCATGCGCCTTACCAACTCCTCGCCGCCGAACTTGAATAGCTCCGCAGGCAATCCATCAGCGCCCACGGCCTTGTTGTTTTTCAATCTGGTTATTGCTATTCTAACTTCGTCATAATCGGGCGGGGGGACATATATTCCATCATCATCGATTGCGGGGTCGGGTTCTTCATCTCTGCGCGGTGAATTGCTGCCTCCATTTAGGAGAGCAGAGAAGTGTTCCCTCCATAATCTAAGCACTCTCTGGACATCAGTTACAAGGTCGCCGTTTTCATCCTACAGGAGTTTGCCCCGGTCTTAAAACCTTCCGTCTGTCGCCGTATTTTTTGGTAGAATTTTCGGGCGTTATTCCTGGTGGCTAGCAGCTTAAGCTCCTCGCACTCACGCCTTTCTGCTTCTGCTTTTTTCTTCCTGAAAAGGCGTCTCGCTTCCCTTTTCAACTCACGATAGCGTTCACACACTCCTCTTGTCGCGCTCGGTTTTAACGTAGCCCTGTAGGCAGCGTCTTTTCTTTCGGTTGCAACGCGGCATTCTTCATCATACCAGTTGTTTTTTCGTGGCCGCCGGTAACCAATTTTTTCCTCGGCGGCAGTATGAAATGCTTTGGAGATATGCTCCCACTGCTCCTGTATTCCTTCAGGATGAGTTGTGCCCTCAGAGAGCAGGTGTGAGAGTCGAGTTGCGAAATCATTGGCAGTCTGTTGTGATTGAAGCTTTTCGACGTCTAGCTTTCCTTGTGTTTTTTGTTCCTTGTTTTTAGCCTGCGTTGAGGCGGGTGCGTATTTTGGCTGCAACGAGATAATGGTCCGAATCGATGTTAGGTCCTCGGATCGTTCGCACATCTAAAACACTGGAGGCATGCCGTCCGTCTATCACAACGTGATCGATCTGATTGCGAGTATTTCGATCAGGAGAAAGCAAAACTAAAAACAAAGGAAAATCATGTCTTGACTCCAACGCCCTGTAAACCCTTTTACATAGTAATTGTCGATACAATAGGTCAACTTCCGGAATCCAAATATGGTAACAAGTTCGCTGTTACTATGATTTGTGACTTTTCTAAATACCTGGTAACAGTAGTTGTACCAGATAAATCAGCAAAAACTATTGCTTGTAGTATGGTACAATGAAAGCTATTAAATCCGACTTAGGAACGGAATATAAAATCGAATTATTCTCTGAATTGACAAAACTTTTAAAGATTGATCATGATTTCTCAACAGCTTACCACCATGAAACTGTTGGTACCGTTGAAAAAAATCATAAAGTCTTTAACGAATACTTACGTGCATATCTAAATGAAACGTATGCAGATTGGGATACATAATTGAAATACTTCACATTTTTACACAATACTAAAAGTAGTGCGGGTTTTGATAATAAATTTACTCCGTTTGAATTAATATTTGGCAGAAAAACTACAATGCCACATGAATTGCAAAAAGAACGCATTGATCCGATCTATAATGTAGAAAATTACACAAAACAGCTTAAGTTTAGAATGAAAAATCGCATAAAATGGCAAAAAATTTTATTAGTAAACATAAAATTAGAAATAAAGATTTATATGATAAAACGGCTAAGCCCTTAGAAATTAAAATTAATGATAGATTTTTAAGAGAAACAGAACCTAGAAATAAACATAAAAATATATATCAAGGTCCCTACATATTAAATATTGAAGGACCAAATGTAACCCCCCAGCGGGTCAGGGGGTTAGAATATACCAGCGGTTGGTATGGCTGTCGTAAGAGGCGACTAAAATACCAGATTCAAGGGGTTGTGTAGCGCAACCTTTTCAGGTTGCCAGCGCAATATATAGCTTCTCCAAAACCAATTGTCAACCTCACCTATCCGTGGTGAATCCTGTTTCATTAACAGCCGAGGCTCTGGCGACCCAAGTTCCATGAGGAGGGATGGCATGAAGGTTTAATATGGCCATAAAATCGTTCCCGAGATGTTCGGGCTAGTACCTTAATGGTGCTGTGTTACCGGAGCGTACCAGATCTGTATCCGGCAAAGGACCATCACATCGATAACACTCCCCAGAGCCTTCGGGGAGTAAGCTTATCGCTACAAAAACAACCAAATGTAAAAATTTGTGAGATAAGTAATCAAAACGAAATAATTGTACATAAAATTAGAGTAAAAAAAATTAATTAAATTGATAGTCTGTTCTTATTCATATAAACTTTACTAAATAATAAAATACTAAATAATCTTCAGATATAAATATACAAATATATTTTAAGAATACGCCAATGAAGGCTAAACAAAAGAAATTTTATGGAACTATAGATATAAATTTGTGGCGGTGCAGTTCAAATTTTCAGAAAAAAAGTGTTGCTTAGCAACGAACATTTAAATTTTATTGTTCAAGAAGCTTTCATTGTTCAGTTAGTCATTAAATATTTTTCATTGTGAAATAATAAAAATACTTTTATATCTATATTTCAATAGGAAATATATTTATTTATTTTTTTCCTATATTGGTGACCCCGATATAAGTTTATAACGTGTATCTCATAAGATGCTTCGAGATGAAGATCAGCTCGTTACCCTTCGCGGAGAAAATTAGAAGCTTCAAAGACAGATCGACGAATTACCACAGCAAGCGCAACAACACCATAACTGTGAATTGGAGCATCAGCAGCAGCAGCTACCATCACCGCAACCACGACAACTGCAGCAGCAGTGCTGTTGCCGATCATCGCCCATGCAGTTCGTCGTGTTGCAGTAAAACTGCCGCCTTTTTGGTCTGACAAGCCAAAATTATAGTTTTCGCAGGCTGATTCGCAATTTACGTTGTCCGATATCACAAATGAGGTAACAAAGTTCCACTATGTTATTTCGCAGCTGGACGCACGTATCGCATTGGAAATTGATGACGTTATAGAAAATCATCCTCTGCAGAATCCATAAACATTTTTGCGGACAAAATTGATTGATCGTTTTTCTGCATCCGAGGAACAACGAGTCCGCCAACTTATCAGTGAGGAAGAGCTCGGCGATCGCAAACCAGTTTATAGCAGTTTCTCCGTCACTTACGCTCTCTCGCTGGTTCAACTATCGTGCAGGGTAACCTCCTTCGTAAACTGTGGCTTAAACGTCTTCCGTCCAACGTCAAGGCTATCCTTGCGACACAATCTGAATTGCAGCTCGACAACATTTCGGAGCTTGCCAACAAGATTGTCGAAGTCTCACCGAGCACACCGACTTTCGCTGTAAATGCAGCGCTCAGCGATAAAAGTATCGGAAACAACGTATTAAATACGATTATCTACATTTCAAGTGGCCGAATTGTCTGCCTTTCAATTCAATTCAATTTATTTAATAATTTGTACAAGTAAGACTATTGTCTCTTAAAGTACATCAATATTTGGAAATAAAACTAGTACGTATATATGTTAAAATACGATTACAAAATAATAATAAAAATAATAATAAATTACTTAACTATACAAGTTTTTTTTTTTTTAAGTGAGCTATGACAGCAAACAAAAAGGAGAAGAAAAATTATATAAATCATACTAGACATGTATTTATGTATTGTATGGATAGATTGACTATATAGATAATTTAATTGTACAAGATTAATAAAATGAAGTTGTGGAAACAATTATATACTTTTTCCTGCTATTGCAAATATTCAAATAATGCCAATTTAAAGCGTCTACTATTGCGTTCATTTTTAATTTTATTTGGTAATGAGTTCCAAAGTTTTACAGCACTAAAAAAGAATGTTCTAGATGATGTGAGATATCTATACCTTGGAACAATAAGATTGCAAGTTCTGTCTGATCGAGAGAAACTTAGATTTCTAAAGAGATAATCAGGCTGCCTTCTATGAATAAGTCCATTTAAGAAGACTAAATTGCGGTAATTTAAAAAATTTACAAGGCTGCAATTAAGGATTTTGATGGATAACTCCGATATATGGTCAAATTTGCGTTTGGAAAAAATATATCTAGCACAGTTATTTAAAGCAAGTTGCAACTTTCTCTGTGACTCACAATCAATATTGCTAAATACGGTCGCCCCAAATGATATCAGTGGAACTATAAGAGTTTTCACCAGCATTAATTTAACATTGATTGGCACAAAGTCCGCAGTGTACCACAACTTTCTTAACACAAAGAATATTTTGCTCAAAATATATTTTATATGGTCCTTGCACTCAAGATAATAATTTAATTTAAACCCAAGGCTAGTAACAACAGGCTCCTAACTGATTGACGTGCCTTGAAAGGAAAGTGATGGCAATGTTTCAGCCAATTGCCAGGAATATGTAAAACATGTGGCCTTTGTCTTGGACGCGTTAAGATTTAGTTTGTTATCATTTGCCCAGGAAGGGATTCTTTCAAGGTCTTCATTCATCCTGAAAACTAAGTCCTCTGATAAACCAATCGGGCGAGATAAATATACCTGAGCGTCATCAGCATAGAAGTGTATCGATACACTCCTGCAGCAATAAGTCATATAATTAATAAACATCGTAAATAAAATCGGACCAAGTATTGATCCCTGTGGCACCCCCGAATCAACACGCTTCATTTCCGAGCAACTGTTGCCGACCTCTACTTTCTGCCACCGATGACGTAGATAATTTTCTAGCAACCTTACAGCACTACATGAGAAACCGAAGTATTTACTTAGTTTTATTAAAAGAATGGAATGATCCACTGTATCGAAATCTTTGGAAAAATCTAAAAGCGCCAGAACAGTTAAATCACCTCGGTCATACGCTGGACGAATGTCTTCAATAATTTTAAGCAAGACGGTATTGCAACTATGGAATGCTCTGTAACCAGACTGATTTTCACTTAGAAGTCCATTGGCATTAAGGTACTCTGTGATTTGTACAGCCGCTAATTTCTCCCAGATTTTTGACAATACTGGCAATATGCTGATCGGGCGAAAATCTGTCAACAATGTATCCGACGGTTTCTTAGCAACTGGAATGACTTTCGCTATCTTCCACGAGCTGAGAAAGCCTTCGGGAGATTTTCGTGCATTGAATGCTCGAACTATCCCAGATCGTTATCCTGTCCGTCACATTCACGACGTCACTCACTTTATCGATGGTTGTACGGTATTTTCGAAAATTGATATTGTTAAAGCACGAACGCCATCTTAAAATCATCTTTGAACGTCTAGCAAAATATGGATTGGTGATCAACGTCAAAAAGTGTATTTGTGGAGTTAATGAAATTCCTTTTATTGGTTATGTCATCTCTGCTGCTGGAATACAAACTCCAGAACAGCGCGTCCGGGTAATCAAGGACTTTCCATTGCCAAAAACAGCACAAGGTCGTCGACGTTTTCTTGGAATGTTAAACTTCTATTCCAGATTCATTCCGCATGTTTCTGAATATGAAGCTCCATTGAATAATGCAATCAGCAACCCACTCCTGAAAGGATCTCAACCAATCAACGGACGTTTGAACTGGAAGAAGCTTTCATAACCTGTAAAAACTGTATCTCTTCTGCTTCACTTGTGGTTCATCCTCGCTTCGGTGCGTCTCTTGGTTTGTTTACAGATGCTTCGAACCATTCAGTCGGAGCATGTTTACAAACGCTTGTCGATGGTGTGCAACCTCTTGCATTCTTCTCCAACAAAATATCCCCAAAAGAATGCTCTTGGCCTGCTTTCTATCGTGAACTTCTTGCGATCTACGCTGCAATCCAGCACTTTCCCCATTGTTTGGAAAGACATTCATTCACGATTTACACCGATCATAAACCATTGATTTATGCTTGTCAAGAGAAACGTGAAAAACTTCCCCCAGTTAAACCCAGACAACTCTCATTCATTGCAGAATTTTCAACAGATATCCAACACATCAAAGAACCGATAATATCGTTGCTGATACACTCTCACGAGTTGAAGCTGTTTCTGCACCGTTGGATTACAAGTTGCTGGTTGAATCTCACGAAGAAGACGATGAACTTCAGAGAATCACCCAAGAAAATTCTTCTCTCTGCATCGAGCGTGTGCCAATTCCTGGTTCCTCACTTACTGTGTTTTGTGATACATCAACAGGAAAAGTTCGGCAATTCATCACATCACCGTTTCGTCGTTCTATTTTTGATCAGCTACATAACCTGAGCCATCCAGGTATCAATGCTTCGCTCAAGCTAATCAGCGATCGTTTTGCGTGTCCGTCAATGAATAAAGACTGTCGAAATTGTGCTCGTGCTTGTAATGATTGTCAATGATCAAAAATTTCACGCCATGTTCACGCTTCACTTGAAAATTTGGAAACTCCAAAAACGAGATTTTCCCATATTCACATTGATATGATTGGTCCACTTCCACTTGCATGCTCTTTTCGATATTGTTTGACTGTCATCGATCGTTTTACTCGATATCCTGAGGTATATCCTTTGCAGAACATAACTGCAGTTAATGTGACTCATGCACTTTTGGATTGTTGCATATCTCATTTTGGCGTTCCGGAAATTAAAACCTCAGATCGTGAAGCTCAATTTTCTTCTCATCTTTTCGAAATTTTTTAAACAATTCAGAATTTGACATAATTTCACTACAAGTTGGCATCCTGCTGCAAATGGTTTAGTCGAACGATTACATCGTCACTTGAAAGCCACAATCATGGCTCATTCCGACATTGACTGGATTCCGGCTTTGCCTCTAGTTCTATTTGGTATTCGCTCAGCTTTTAAAGAAGATATCAAGGCTTCATCCTCTGAAATGGTTTATGGTGAGACGATTCGTTTGCTATTTGAATTTCTTCCTTCAAATCTTGTAAACAAAACTTCCAATGATACAAGCAGTTTATTTCAAGTTTACGTGAATTTATGTCGCGCTTACGTCTACTTCCAGCATCAAGACACTGTCAACCTGGAGTTTTTGTTTTCAAGGAACTTTCGAAATGCAGTCATGCCTTTCTCAAAGTTGAACCATTTCTTAAAGCACTCCAGCCACCATACACCGGGTCGTATGAAATAATTAATCGTGATAAAAAAAACAGTCACACCCAAAATTCGAAATGAACCAACTAAAGTCTCTAATAATCGTGTAAAACCAGCTTTTGTTATTCAAGATGACATTTTTTCAACACCTAATCCTACTTCTACATCTGTTCCTGTTTCAACGTCTGTAACTGTTCCTGTTCCTACAAATACACCAGTTTCAGAATTCGTTTCCCGATCCGGCAGGAAAATTCGATTTCGATAAATTTTGGATTTGTAGCCAAATTCTCTACCAAGGGGGTTAGTGTGGCGGTGCAGTTCAAATTTTCAGAACAAAAGTGTTGCTTAGCAACGAACATTTAAATTTTATTGTTCAACAAGTTTTCATTCTTCAGTTAGTTATTAAATATTTTTCATTGTGAAATAATAAAAATACTTCTATATCTAAATTTCAATAGGAAATATATTTATTCTTTTTTTTCCAATAAACTTACTTACGAAGATTCTACAATAAGAATAGGAAAAAAACGGTTAACTTCAAACTTAAAATTCGATAAATCATAAATATCTTAACACTAACTTTTTTTTTAAATATTTTTCATTTCTTTGAATATTTGAATTATAATTTTCCTTTAAAAAAAAAAAAACAGGTTGCACTGTGGGGAATGAACGAGTCCCGGGTTAGAACACCCTAATGATAGCAAACTCATTCATTTACAACATTACAACAACATACTAAAGCCTAAAGAAGAATGTGGCAAGTTTAATCACTAATCTTACCAAATTTTTTTTTTCGAAAGGGAATGATGTAGTGTCATATTAAACTGAAGTTGCCCCTTTTTGGAAAGTGCTAGATGCAACCATGCATCAGATGCACTTGGCATCACTAAAAATGTTGGAGTCGAGTAACGCCGAGAATTTCTGTTTGGTTGAAACTGCCGTTGCTCGACTGCATTATGAATTTCCTTGCTAAGCAACGTATGCAACAAGTCCTTAGTGACAAGGTTGCTTTTCAAGAAGTTTTCAGTTAGAATTGAGAGTTGAAGCCCGACGGTTGTAAATCTCTACGTAAAAGTGAAAAGACTAAAAGTAAAGTTGAAACTAAAAGCTTGAAATAACTGTTAAAGAATTAAAGACTAAAATAAAAGACTAAAAGCTACAAATTAAGACTAAATTTACTGTATAAATAAGTGAACGGAAACAAATTTAAATAAAGCGAAAGTTAACTTAAAAAAAGTGCGTGAGGTTTGTAAAAAGTACAAAGGGTGTTAGTATGTGCGCCAGACGAGTGTGCGCGCCAGACATTTTACAGGTCCAACAATGGATATTTTAAAATACGAACCCAACGCATCTTTTATTTTTAAAATTGCTTCATCCCATCTTGAGTTATAAGGTTATTAACAGATTTTGCATTCATTTTTATATAAGGGATGAATGGCTGCCTGAATAATAAAATTCAAATAAATCGCCCCTGGCTCACTTCTCGGAAAGAAAACGGACCAAATTGTAAATCTACAGCATCTTCAAATCCCCTTAAAGACACACACGAAATTTCAAAATCGGTCCAGTCGCTTAGGAGGGACTCTGTCATAAACACACGCGCAAAATAAATACATACATATATAATGGTATCTTTATCTACATCTTTATATGGGCCCATTATTATGGAAGTCGTCTAAGTCATTTCCTGTCGTTTCAGTTCAGTGGAAATCTGTTTGTATCTCTCCTCGCCTCCTGTTTGTTAGAGTCCAATAGCCAAAAGATACAATTCTTATTATTGGTTAAAATTGCTAACACCATTTACAGATACATTCCTTTAGAAATAACATAGCACTTAAAACCATGAGTTGGAAATGAACTAGACAACCTTCATAATAATGAGCATATAAATATAAAGATGTAGAGTAAGTTACAATTACAAAACTAAAAAACATAACTACCCTCTATGCTCTCCTTTGATACTTACTTACTTAATTGGCGCTTAACCGTCTAAACAGTTATGGCCGTCCAACAAGGCGCGCCAGTCGCTCCTTCGCTCCAGCAACCGGCGCTAATTGGTCACACCAAGGGAGTTTAAATCGTTTTCCACCTGGTCCTTCCAACGGAGTACGGGCCGCCCTCTACCTCTGCTTCCATAGGCGGGTTCCGATAGAAAAACTTTCTTGGCCGGAGCAACATCTTTCATTCGCATAACATAGCCTAGCCAGCGCAGCCACTGCGTTTTAATTCGCTGGACTATGTTGATGTCTGCGTATAACTCATACGGCTCATCATTAAATCTTCTTCGGTACTCGCCATCGCCAAAGCGTAGAGGTCCATAAATCTTTCGAGGAACTTTTCTCTCGAACACTCCCAAAGCCGCTTCATCTGCTGTTGTCATGGTCCATGCTTCTGCCCCATGTAGCAGGACTGGTACGATAAGTGACTTGTAGAGTATGATTTTCGCTCGCCGAGAGAGGACTTTACTTTTCAATTGCCTACCTAGTCCAAAGTAGCATTTATTGGCAAGAATGATTCTTCGCTGGATTTCAGTGCTGATGTTGTAGCTAGTGTTGATTCTGGTTGCCAAATAAACGAAGTCGTTTACTATTTCGAAATTATGGCTTCCAACAGTAACGTGGTCGTCCAACGCAATTCTTGGATGGCGGTGATGTCAGATTTTGCTTTGACGAGGACATCAACCAGCCGGGCATCTGCACCAATCCCATTCAGGGAGCGGACGTTCCAGGTGCATGCCCTCAATTCATTGTCCTTCAAACGTTTGCCATGGTCGTCATCAATAGAGAGTGTATTTATCCGAGGCTTGTTGTTATATTTCATTGGAGTATGGTTTTACGTGGCGGGTCCCAAGCCCAGCGCACAACCCGCTCAGCGGCGGTGTAAATATTACTTACACGTTTATATAGCGAGCCGCTTGCTCCAAGACAGATGCCCGCTTGCAGCTGCACCTAGAGGTGTACAGACGCTGCCGATGATATCTCCCCCGGCTAGCTCTTAACCGATTATATCAGAGTGGCCTAGCCAGGTTGTCGCCTTCTCACATTAGCTCACATCCGTTTAGCGGCTACCCATAAAATACTTGGCCGCAAGCGACCGACAGTAGTGAGCTGCTTGAACCGCATGCAAAAGAATCGCTATGGCCATTCCCAGGTGAATGGCGGTCAGAAGCTTTCCCCTCTTTCGTGGACTTCTACACACGCCTCCAGCTCTCCTTTGATATATCTTTATATATACTGGCCTTGAAGCCTCCAAACTCAGAGAAAAACCGTCTTGGAAAAATAAATACGTTCCTATTTATTTTCAGTTTGCTTTATTTAAATATGAGAAGCTGCAAGTTTGAATACAATACACCTTAAATTAAAAAAATACATATTTATTCAGCTAAAAGAGTATGAATTTTAAAATGAAACTCTTTGAATTTAATACAAAATATTTATCAACCATATCATAATAACATGTTTAAATTCAATATAACATATTATCATACTTAAACTAACGTAGTATGATATTCATTTAGCCATTCAACAAATTCATTATAAAATACTGACATACTAAACTTTGGTGAGCCATATTTATTTTAACTATTGTGAATGCTGCACGACGAATTCCCAATAAGCAACGAACGAAACGAAATGAGAGCAGATGCACACACAGGATCACTGTTGCCATTTCAGTCCTTTTATACTTTAGTTATTGAGCTGATTTTTATTTAGTTACATACATATTTGATTACACATTATTGTTCATATTCAAAGACAAGTAGGTTCTTAAAGTTAGTTGCAGCTTTTTGACATAATTTCGTTTGAAACATATGTCAAAAAATCTGTAACTAACTTTAAGTATCTACTTAATTTCTACTATGAATACGCTCCTATGTTTTGTGTTTTAAAAGATATTCTGCAAGAAAATTTAGTTCTTGATGCAATTTTTGCGATAAATACTGGTAATTGTAACAAAATATGCGCTAACTCCAATATATATGAATTTGAAAAACTAAAATGGGGGAAATCAAGTTTAGAAGTAAACTTTTTTCAAAATAAGTACATTTTCATATATTCAAGTTTTATTGTGAACTAACATATCTACCAAATGATATAAAAAAAACGGTAAATGCGTTTTAGAAATTTCTGTTTTATAAAATGCTAAGTATGAACTTTAAACTTAAATAACTCTAACGCCCCGATTCTAGTGTGGTAACTACATTCTTCACCACGGTAACGAAATCATGTGGCAACTTTTACATCCTTTTGGTATTCTACCCGCGAAAGTAGCCGGATAATTTTTTACCCACAAAAATAGGTGGTTACATATATAACCACACAACAGCTGTTGTTTAGAAAAGGCAAAACTGAAAAATAAAGAATTGTAAGCGCAAATAAGTAAAGATAATAGTAAAATAGTGTTGCCTCTTGCTATACATATTTGTTTCATTATGTACTTTCTTTTTGTTTTTTTTTGGATGATTGGTTTATTGGTTAAAGCTTAAGCTTAATAAAACACCAGGTTATCCCTCCATTGGTGTTAATCCATAACACAAGGTTAAATATTCAGAAATTTGCTGTCTTTAAATTGTTGTACAGTTGCTCCACCAACACACAGGTAATACACTAAGGCCAGAACCATGTGCGTAGGCTTCTGCGTAATTGAGGTTATTATATATTTTTTAGATTTAATAGTTTACTCCAAGTACGATAAATTATATTTAGATATAATGGTTTACTTTAGTTTTTTAAATGTTTTTAATTAAATTTTTTGTCATTTTGATTCCCGCACTATCCGCCATTTTATTCTTTACCGCATGAATAGCGTCCTTTTATAGCACGCGGTTGAGTTGTGGGGAAAAACGAACTTGACGCGACGTCGTTACAAAACGAAGTGATTATGTACTTTCACAGAATATATTACCTATGTAGAAACTTATCATGCATAATATGCATATACATCGTCCCGTTTATTTGTTAACCTCGTATCTACAAGTGAGACATTTTCGGTAAAGCGAACATGGTTGCCACACCATGTTTTTATTTGGGACAAAAATTCATCGAAAAACAGGACCAAATTTTTGGTTTTATTTTATTAGTATAAAATACAAAATTTTAGGATGTTTCCATATACAATTTTACTACTTACTTTCGTTTAATTCAAGCTTAACAAACAAATATATGTGCATGCAACCAAAAATGATATTATATTTTGACATACGATAAGTCTATGTCTTCCATCAACCAAACGTTGTGAAGCTAGTTTTGGTCACAAAGCTCTTGGTTCTAGCATTATATTGTTGATTGCAATGAAATAAAATATATAGTGCAGTTAGGTTTTAGTAAGAAACGGTTCAAAATTTGCCTTCTAGTGTTGCCGAACTATGTATATGGAAAACTCAGTAAATCATAAATGAAACTAGGCAATTTTGTTAGTGCTATTTTTATAGATGCTTACTTTTTCCCTTAACGTTTAAACTTCATATCACAGCCTAGATTCAGTGAGTGTGAGTTTTGATCCCAGGCCTTAGGGGTTCTGCTAACACCTACGGGAATCATTTTATACAAAACATTTCTTCCGAAATCAAATCTCGTTTGCATTTGCTTCCTTCTGTCTTCGAGTTAAAACACTTCTTGTACCAAGATACTTAGTTTTCAATTACCTTGCGTTTAACACCACAATAGTCCTGGAATTCCTTGAACTCATTGAGCTGGGTGAGAAAGATTTAAATATCTAAGTGCCAAAGGAGAAGTAATGCATATAATTTCTTTGTAAAAGTTTTGAAAGTGTTAGGCTCACGGCAGAGTGCTCGCTACAAGCTATGCTAGGCGAGAAGCAATTTTAATTTTCACATATTTTACGGCTACATATTTCGATCGGTTATAGAACACAACCGATCGAAATATGTAGCCGTTATCTATATATTAATGCGCTAACAAAATTTCCATACAATCAATTGACAAGCTGTTTCGCATCGAGGTTGAATCTATTCGTTTTGATCAGCCGCAGTGCATAGGCCTATTTTTGGTAACAAATATTACTCTATTTGTTTGTAATTAATAGAAAAAGTTTTTCGTAAATTCGAACAATTCATACAAATATCGTAAGTCATTTTCGTGCACAAGCGCGCCATCTTTGGGAACAAGTATCTAAGTGTTCTAATGCGAATTTCAAAGACCTAAACCAGCCGCAGTGCATAGGCCTATTTTTGTTAACAAATATTATTCTATTTGTTTATAATTAATAGAAAAAATTTTTCGTAAATCCAACAATCTCTCCAAATATGGATATTTACTTTCTTGGACAAAAACGCGCCATCTTTGGACAAATTATGTAAGTGCTCTAAGACACAAACCTACATAAGCGTACGCACTACACGGTGAAAGATTAAAACATGGTTTCCCATTCGTGCCACTTTCCTATAATAGCCTCTACCAAAATCCTAAAAACTTGTTCCAAAATAGTTTGTAGCGTACCAAAAAACTTAAATAGAATTTATTTTTGACCGGCCCATTTTTTGTGGCAAATACACTTACACGTAAATACATAAGTGTTTATTTAACAGATTCTTTTTTTTTATTTTAGTTGTTTTCAAAAAAACATGAAATCGCAAATACTGAGTTAACTCTTGTTGAAACTAACTAATTTATTTATAAAAATGTTTTTGAATTTGCAGATTTAATCCTCATTTTAGATAAAGTACGTCTTATACTGAACAAAAAAAAAAGTTACAAATATATAACATACAATTTTTTATATTACCTTTTATGCTAATTTAGTTTAGTTCTTATTTTATTTTATTATATATTCTCTTATTTCAAATTGGTTTGTTATTATTTAAATGCAACTTGAATGAATCGGAAAATTTCACGTTGAATATTAAACGAAACAAAAAAACGTCCCAAAAACGTTTTTGATTTTAGGTCAAAGCGGTTACCGGCATCATAGCGGCCGTATTGCATAGGCAGTATATTACCCACTATCTATATATTAATAGGCTAATCTGTATATTAATACGCTGACAAAATTTCCTTACAAACAATTGACAGGCGGTTTCGCATAGTTAGCATACGTAAAATCATATAAAAGTGATATGAATCGATTCGTATAGTTCAGCCGCAGTGCATAGGCCTATTTTTGTTAACAAATATTATTTTATTTGTTTATAATTAATAGAAAAACTTTTTCGTAAATCCAACAATTTCTCCAAATATGGATATTTACTTTCTTGCACAAAAGCGCGCCATCTTTGGACAAATTATGTAAGTGCTCTAAGATACAAACCTACATAAGCGTACGCGCTACACGGTGAAAGACTAAAACATGGTTTTCCATTTTTGCCACTTACCTATAATAGCCTCTACCAAAATCCTAAAAAATTTTCCCAAAATAATTTGTAGCGTACCAAAAAGCTTAAATAGAATTTATTTTTGACCGGCCAATTTTTTGTGGCAAATTTCACTTTTACGTAAATACATAAGTCTTTATTTAGCAGATTCTTTGTTTTTATTTTAGTTGTTTTCAAAAAAACATGAATTCGCAAATAATGAGTTAACTTTAGTTGAAACTAACTAATTTATTTATAACAATTAATGGCAAATTTGCCCGAAAATGTTTTTGCATTTGCAGATTTAATCCTCATTTTAGATAAAGTACGTCTTATACTGAACGAAAAAAAATTACAAAAATATAACATTAAATTTTTTATATTGCCTTTTATGCTAATTTATTTTACTTCTTATTTTATATTATTATATATTCTCTTATTTCAAATTGGTTTATTATTATTTAACTGCAACTTGGCTGAATCGGAAAATTTCACATTTTATATTAAACGAAACAAAAAAACGTCCCAAAAACGTCTTTGATTTTAGGTCAAAACGGCAACCGGCATCATAGCGTGCAGAGTCAGTATATTACCCACTACCTATATATTAATACGCTAACAAAATTTCCATACAATCAATTGACAGGCTGTTTCGCATACTTAGCATACGTAAAATCATATAAAAGTTATATGAATCGATTCGTTTTGATCAGCCGCAGTGCATAGGCCTATTTTTGGTAATAAATATTACTCTATTTGTTTATAATTAATAGAAAAAGTTTTTTGTAAATATCGTAAGTCATTTTCGTGCACAAGCGCGCCATATTTGGGAGCAAGTATCTATGTGTTCTAATGCGAATTTCAAAGACATAAACCTTTATGAACAAGCGCGCCGTCTTTGGGAACAATTATCTAAGTTTTCTAATGTGAACTTCAAATTGTATGTATACTCGCTAAATTCGAAAGCACAAATGTTTCACCTATATTCAAATATGGTTCCCCATTGTTGCCGCTTACCTATAATAGTCTCTACCAAAATCCTAAAAAATTGTTCCAAATTATTTTTAGCGTACCAAAAAACCTTAAATAGAATTAATTTTTGAACGGCCCATTTTTTGTGGCAAATTTCACTTAAACGTAAATACATAAGTCTTTATTTAACAGATTCTTTGTTTTTTATTTTAGGTGTTTTCAAAAAAACATGAAATCGCAATTAATGAGTTAACTTTTGTTGAAACTAACTAATTTATTTATAACAATTAATGGCAAATTTGCCCGAAAATGTTTTTGCATTTGCAGATTTAATCCTTATTTTAGATAAAGTACGTCGTATACTGAACCAAAAAAAAAAAAAAGAAAGTTACAAAAATATAACATTACATTTTTATACTCAGTTGAGCAGAGCTCACAGAGTACATTAAGTTTGATTGGATAACGGTTGGTTGCACATATATAAAGGAATCGAGATAGATATAGACTTCCATATATCAAAATAATCAGGATCGAAAAAAATTTGATTGAGCCATGTCCGTCCGTCCGTCCGTCCGTCCGTTAACACGATAACTTGAGTAAATTTTGAGGTATCTTGATGAAATTTGGTATGTAGGTTCCTGAGCACTCATCTCAGATCGATATTTAAAATGAACGATATCGGACTATAACCACGCCCACTTTTTCGATATCGAAAATTTCGAAAAACCGAAAAAGTGCGATAATTCATTACAAAAGACAGCTAAAGCGACGAAACTTGGTAGATGAGTTGAACTTATGAGGCAGAATAGAAAATTAGTAAAATTTTGGACAATGGGCGTGGCACCGCCCACTTTTAAAAGAAGGTAATTTAAAATTTTGCAAGCTGTAATTTGGCAGTCGTTGAAGATATCATGATGAAATTTGGCAGGAACGTTACTCCTATATATATACGCTTAATAAAAATTAGCAAAATCGGAGAAAGACCACGCACACTTTTAAAAAAAAAATTTTTTAAAGTAAAATTTTAACAAAAAATATAATATCTTTACAGTATATAAGTAAATTATGTCAACATTCAACTCCAGTAATGATATGGTGTAACAAAATACAAAAATAAAAGAAAATTTCAACATGGGCGTGGCTTCGCCCTTTTTCATTTAATTTATCTAGGATACTTTTAACGCCATAAGTCGAACAAAAATTAACCAATCCTCTTGAAATTTGGTAGGGGCATAGATTTTATGACGTTAACTGTTTTCTGTGAAAATGGGCGAAATCGGTTGATGCCACGCCCAGTTTTTATACACAGTCGTCCTTCTTTCTTTCCGCATGGCCGTTAACACGATAACTTGAGTAAATTTTGAGGTATCTTGATGAAATTTGGTACGTAGGTTCCTGGGCACTCATCTCAGATCACTATTTAAAATTAACGAAATCGGACCGTAACCACGCCCACTTTTTCGATATCGAAAATTACGAAAAATGAAAAAAATGCCATAATTCTATACCAAATACGAAAAGAGGGATGAAACATGGTAATTGGATTGGTTTAGTGTCGCAAAATATAACTTTAGAAAAAACTTTGTAAAATGATTGTGACACCTACCATATTAAGTAGAAGAAAATGAAAAAGTTCTGCAGGGCGAAATAAAGAACCCTTGTAATCTTGGCAGGTATTACATATATAAATAAATTAGCGGTATCCAACAGATGATGTTCTGGGTCACCCTGGTCCACATTTTGGTCGATATCTGGAAAACACCTTCACATATACAACTACCACCACTCCCTTTTAAAGCTCTCATTAATACCTTTAATTTGAAACCAATATCGTACAAACACATTCTAGAGTCACCCCTGGTCCACCTTTATGGCGATATCTCGAAAAGGCGTCTACCTATTGAACTAAGCCCCACGCCCTTTTAAAATACTCATTAACACCTTTCATTTGATACCCATATCGTACAAACATATTCTAGAGTCATCCCTGGTCCACCTTTATGGCGATATCTCGAAAAGGTGACCACCTATAAAACGAGGGCCGACTCCCTTTTAAAAATACTCATTAACACCTTTCATTTGATACCCATATCGTACAAACAAAGTCTAGAGTCACCCCTGGTCCACCTTAATGGCGATATCTCGAAAAAGCGACCACCTATAAAACTACCACCACTCACTTTTAAACCCCTCATTAATACCTTAAATTTGATACCCATATCGTACAAACACATTATAGAGTCACCCCTGGTCCATCTTTATCGCGATATTTCGAGACGGCGTCCACCTATAGAACTAAGGCCCACTCCCTTTTAAAATACTCATTAACACCTTTCATTTGATACTCATATTGTAGAACAAATTCTAAGGCACCCCTGGTCCAGCTTTATGGAGATATCTCGAAACGGCGTCCACCTATGGAACTAAGGATTACTCCCTTTTAAAATGCTCATTAACACCTTTCATTTGATACCCATATCGTACAAACAAATTCTAGAGTAAACCCTGATCCACCTTTATGGCGATATCCCTAAATGGCGTCCACCTATAGAACTATGGTCCACTCCCTCATAAAATACTCTTTAATGCCTTTCATTTGATACACATTTCAAACAAACACATTCCAGGGTTTCCCTCGGTTCATTTTCCTAAATGGTTGTTTTCCCTTATGTTGTCCCCATAGCTCTCAACTGAGTACGTAATGTTCGGGTACACCCGAACTTAACCTTCCTTACTTGTTTATATTGCCTTTTATGCTAATTTATTTTAGTTCTTACTTTATTTTATTACATATTCTCTTATTTCAAATTGGTTTGTTATTATTTAAATGCAACTTGACTGAATCGGAAAATTTCACGTTGTATATTAAACGAAACAAAAAAACGTCCCAAAAACGTTTTTGATTTTAGGTCAAAAGGGCAACCGGCATCATAGCGGCCTTATTCCATAGGCAGTATATTACCCACTATCTATATATTAATTGGCTAACAAAATTTCCATACAAATAATTGACAGGCGGTTTCGCATAGTTAGCATACGTAAAATCATATAAAAGTGATATGAATCGATTCGTATAGATCAGCCGCAGTGCATAGGCCTATTTTTTACTCTATTTGTTTATAATTAATAGGAAAAGTTTTTTGTTAATCCAACAATCTCTCCAAATATGGATATTTACTTTCTTGCACAAATGCGCGCCATCTTTGGACAAATTATGTAAGTGCTCATTGTTGCCACTTACCTATAATAGCCTCTACCAAAATCCTAAAAAATTGTTCCAAAATAATTTGTAGCGTACCAAAAAGCTTAAATAGAATTTATTTTTGACCGGCCCATTTTTTGTGGCAAATTTCACTTACACGTAAATACATAAGTCTTTATTTAACACTGTTTAACTGTTTTTTTATTTTAGATGTTTTCAAAAAAACGTGAAATCGAAAATAATGAGTTAACTTTAGTTGAAACTAACTAATTTATTTATAACAATTAATGGCAAATTTGCCCGAAAATATTTTTGCATTTGCAGATTTAATCCTCATTTTAGATAAAGTGCGTCTTATACTGAACGAAAAAAAAAAGTTACAAAAATATAACATTAAATTTTTTATATTGCCTTTTATGCTAATTTATTTTACTTTTTATTTTATTTTATTATATATTCTCTTATTTCAAATTGGTTTATTATTATTTAACTGCAACTTGACTGAATCGGAAAATTTCACATTGTATATTAAACGAAACAAAAAAACGTCCCAAAAACGTCTTTGATTTTAGATCAAAACGAAAACCGGCATCATAGCGTGCATAGTCAGTATATTACCCACTATATTTATTATTAGGCTAACTTTGTTGGATTATATATCCATTAATCGGATAATTAATCGGATGCTTAGATCCCATAACCCTAATTTTTTTATGTCGCTTAAAGTTATGAAATCAATTTTATTTTAGTAAATATGTTTGCGTGAATAACTTTAATGTTTTTGTTTGTTTTTCTTTTCTTTCTAATTTATTCTGCTTTGTTATATCTTAGTATTGTATTGTTCACAGACGATATTTTATCGTAGATATGGTCATATATATTCATGAAATGGAGTGTTTACAAATTTAATACAAATTAATAACATATATGGAACTGTTTGTTCACTTCACTTAATTTTTTCGCAATTTAAGTACTTTATTTTTTTCTTTAATTAAACATTTTTTAGTAAACTATGCTTTGTTTCTCATTCCATATTTTTTTTTATATTTTAATTTTATTTTTTAGGAAGGTATCCGCTATTCTACTCGAAATTTTTGTTTTGTGTCACACTTACATATTATGTATGTATTTATACAAAATTAAACGGGTGGCGTGAAATAGGCTAGGTTAGGTTAGGTTGGGTGGTAGCTTCCCTGATGAGAGGAAGCTCACTTGGACAACATGACGGTCCGTTGTGATACCACATATAATAAACTGAACTAACGGTGACGTAGATATAACTACTTAGAGAATCGTTGGGTAGCAACGATAAAGTTCCGAATGATCCCTATCTCAACCTTGGATAGCTCCTCGGGAGATCCAAGTGAGTCACGACCAAAATACTTTCGCCTAGTTCTGGCAAAAGCTGGGCAGTCAAGCATAAAGTGATTTGGTAATTCCACCTCATCATCCTCCATACAGCTGCAGCAGGATGGAGTTTCCAATATATTGAGACGTACCGCATGGATACCCATGGGACAGTGCCCTGTCAAAACCCCAATGACCATTGATAGGTGAGCCTTAGTGAACCCAATTATTTCAGCAGACCTCCTGCCATCCACTTTCGGCCAGAAAGATCTTGATATCCTACAAGACGTAGTGTCCGCCCAACGTTTGCTGAGCTGACTCGAGGCCCAGCTATGGAAGAGCAATCCACAGGTGGCTAGCGGAATCCCGAAATCCCTACAGCCATCTTCATCCGGTTCAGTTGTACCGATTCGGGCTAAGAGATCCGCTTGACAGTTACCCGGAATATCACTATGGCCCGGGACCCAGAAAATCTTAATTGTAAAATAATTCGATGCAATCGCAAGTGTGGTCAGGCACTCCCAGACCACCCTCGATCGCACTGTAGTTGAGCTCAAGGCCTTTATAGCCGCTTGGCTATCAGAGTAGATGTTAAATCTCCTAACCGTAGTAGCGCTGGATAGCATTTCATCCACCGCATCCTTAATCGCAGCAACTTCCGCTTGGAATACACTGCAGTGATCAGCCAACTTAAACTTGCGGCTTACATTTAGCTCTTGACAAAAGACCCCCCCGCCAACCTTTCCGTCCAACTTCGACCCATCCGTGAACAAGTTAACCGGTCCCATGCCCCAGATAATTCGTCTTCTCCACTCCTCCCTCGGGGGAATGACTGGGGTGAAGGTTGTATAGGGAGCGGCCACCGGCATGCAATAGTCCGTCCTGTCCGGGATAAAGTCGAAACTAGTAAGAAGGCTAGAGTGTCCGAAGTCAGAAAGCATATAACCCATATCACGAAGCCTGACCAACGACCGGGCCGCGGCTGCCTTTCCCGCAATATCTACTGGATGTATATTCAGCATGACATTCAGTGCCAAGGTAGGTGTTGTTCTCATAGCGCCACTGATGCCGATAAGCGCCGTCCGTTGCACTGACACTAGCATTTTGGAGGTGCTCGCCGTGTCCAGTGCTTCCCACCAGACCAGCACCCCATATAGCAGAATCGGTTTGACCACCATCTCATAAAGCCAGTGTACTACTCCTGGCGAGAGCCCCCATCTCTTTCCGATAGCCCCCCTGCAGCAGTACAAGGCAACCGCGCCCTTCCTGGCCCTATCTTCCACATTGGGCCTCCAGGACAGCTTCTTGTCCAGAAAAATTCCCAAATATTTAACCCTGTCAGTAAGTACCAACGGTACCCTCCAATCGAAGGAGTTCTGAAGTCGGGTATCTTATATCTCCTTGTAAAAAGAACCAATTCTGTTTTTCCCGGGTTGACCGCCACTCCACATGATTCAGCCCACCTAGCCACAGTATCCAGGTATCCCTGCAGAACATCGCGCAGGGTGCCCAGAAATTTGCCCCTGACCAGGATAGCGAGGTCATCTGCATAGGCAACCACCCGACAGCCATTGGCTTCCAGCTCCACAAGAAGCTCGTTGACTACCACAACCCAGAGCAGAGGAGATAGGACACCTCCCTGTGGCGTGCTCCCTGCACACCTTCCTCCTTATTATGGCTCCTCCCCACTCCGCTGCGACAATTCTGCCGCATAGAAGTTTGCTAATAAATTCAACCAGAGCCGCTTCGACTCCTAAACCCACCAGAGCTCTTTCGATTGCCCCCGGTAGAACATTGTTAAAAGCCCCCTCGATGTCTAGAAAGGCACCCAGAGCATACTCTTTATGTTCTAGATACCTCTCTATTTGCTTTACAATCGAATGGAGAGCCGTTTCCGTCGATCTGCCTTTGCAGTACGCATGCTGTGAAGCCGACAGTAACCCCCCAGGTATCCTTTCTCGTAGGTACAGGTCAATCAGCCGCTCAAGCGTCTTAAGAAGAAACGACGAGAGACTGATTGGCCTGAAATCCTTAGGTGACACATGAGAGCCCCTGCCGGCCTTCGGAATGAAAATGACCCTAACCGTGTGCCACGACTTAGGGATATAGTTAAGCCTGAGGCAGTTAGTGTAGATGATGGCCAACCAGCGGCAGGAAACCCCTAAAGACCTTTGAAGTTGCGCAGGAATGATGCCATCCGGACCGGGTGACTTATAGGGCTTGAACGAATTTATAGCCCAGGATATTTGACTTTCCCGTAGTGGGATGGCAGGCATTTCTGCATGGCCAGCAACCGCCGACCACGCAAGCGTAGATCCCTGCGCAACTGGGACATCGGGAAAATGACTGTCCAGTAAAAGTCTCAGGGACTCCTCGCCACTCATCGACCAGTCCCCACCATCATCTCTCAGATACCCCCGAGGGGCGGGATTCCTAGAGAGTATTTTTCTAAGCCTCGCGGATTCATTGCAGCCCTCTACGTTTTCGCAGAAGCTTCGCCATGAATCTCGCTTAGCTAACCTTATTTCATATTTATAAATCCCCAGACTCACCTTATAGAGCTCCCAGTCCGAGGGTAGTTTATTCCTCCTGGCTCTATTAAAGAGCCGCCTACTGGACGCTCTTAGGTCGTCAAGGGAATCAGACCACCAGGGCGGCTTGCTCTTCCCCCTGTAAGTTTTCAGTGGGCAGGACTGTTGAAAGGCGCTATTGCTTGCCAAGGTGAAGTTTTCCACCAGACCGTCTATTTCAGATTCGGACAGGTCCGAACCAACGATAGGCGCCTCAGGCAATAGCTCTCCCAACTTCCTACAATATAAGTCCCAGTTGGTACTTTTAGGGTTCCTAAAGGATATTTTACCGGGACGTTCTTCGTTCACTGAGAACTGAATATATCGGTGAGAAGGAGTGCTCGTTGAGAACCCTCCATCCAGATATCCGACCTTCCAGTTCTCTACTAACCAGGGTGAGGTCCAGGACCTCCTCCCTTACCGCAGTAATAAAAGTCGGGTCATTCCCCCTATTACCTATACAAAGTCCCTCATCTACAATAAAAGTAAATAAAGACTCACCTCTGGTGTTCGTATCCGAGCTCCCCCATATGCTATGGTGTGCATTAGCATCGGCACCTATGATTACGCCAACACCTCTCCGCCTTGCTTCAGCGGTGATTTCGCCCAGTATCACAGGCGGTGGTCCCGTTACGTCCCCATGGGGCATATACGCTGAGACCACCCACAATTCGCTACTGCCTCGCTCGAGGCAGACCGTGGTTACGTCAGCATTGCTGAAATTAGAGAGAATAAAAGCTTTAAATTCCTTTTTAATAAGCACACAAGATCTAGGCCTACCTGCCTCCCCATGCACCAAGGTGTTGAATTTTCCCGTCCTTAATCCAGAAATTTTTCCGCCGTTACTACTCAGCCACGGCTCCTGGACAAGGACAATATCCACTCCGCCTTTCTCAAGACAGAGCAACAAGTTTGCGGAAGCCGCCTTAGAATGCTGAAGATTGATTTGACGGATTTCCATCAACACCACTCTTCTTCTTCTGCACCCCATCCTTGGCGGTTTCGCCCTCGGAGACTAGGAGATCCTCCCCCTCCCCCAACAGACGACTTACACTGATGACGGATCCCGCCATCGATGATTCGCCCTCGGAGGCCAGGAGCTCCTCCTCGGCCCTATCAGCCAGACTACTAGCACTGATGACAGATCCCGCTATTGACGGGACGTCAACAGTGCTTTCGCTGTCCAAATTAGCGGAGTCAGCATCCACAACCATGGGTACTGGCTCCCCTGCGGACGCCTCCACCTCCCGAACAGTCTCTGTGGGAGAGGAACCATCCCCCCTGGAATCGGCGTGGTAGATTTTGAGAACCACACGCTCGAGGCCATAGGAGATAACCCCCCTCGTGTCAGAGAGGACCGGTGGACTCTGCGTTTAGCAGAATCAGCACTTGCCGACGTGGCCCAACAGCCTCCTCTACTCTGAGGACCCTCCAGTTATGCGTCGGAAGGTTCGGGTTGCAGTAACGCATTAATTCGAGTATTTTCTCCGGTTGAGATGTCCCGGCAGGCAACCACACCGGAGCCCTCGGTCGAAGGGGGAGATCCCTCCGTTCCACGGCCTCGAGTCTGGCCCCCCTCCAGACCTCCCCTACCAAAGAAATTATTTTCTTAAAGATACAGGCCGACCGCTCGTCAGCACAAGTAATCAGTCTAAAACCATGATACCACCCCGAGTATTCAAAGCATGGCCGCGTACCTGGGCTCTCCATAACAGCGGTCATATAGGCCGCTGATATGGCGCTGGCGACCCACGGCCACTCCTCTCGGGAGATGGCACCATCCTCCCTACTCCTATCCAGGACCCCGAGGGTGATGGAGCCTGCACGTTTAGCGATTTCGCTAAACGAAATTGCGTCCCCACCTCCTCGGGCCCTTTTTGTCGTTGATGCATTCCGCTCATCCGACCTTTGCCGCTTCATAGCCCCCAAACCCTGCTGCTCACCCGCATCGTTCAACACCGGTGTGTGGTCGTCGCAAGCTATGACGCTCCTGGCCCACTCCAGCGTCCGGGAATGCTTCTCAGACATCTGAGCTGCATCCCTTCCGCCGTAGCGCTCCAAGATCTTCTCAGCTAGGCGCCGATCACCCAGAGCTTTCCTACGCGGCGTCGATCGCCTACCTTTCCCGGCAGGCTTCGACCCCAGGGCTCCCGTTGGGAAAGCTCCTCGCGACAGGGCTTCCTTACTAGTACTGGGCTGGTCCGTCGCATTCGCCGGAAAGGCAGAGGCCTTTCCCTGTCACAGCCCCATATGGGCCTACATTGGGTGTCGGTTTCGACACCCCTCCACTACCCGAACTACCCGTACCTACGTGGTTTGAAACCAAACCCCTGTGCTGATCCGTCTGATCAGCCCTTTTGACCCGCCGGGAGCTTTCCCGACTGGCGGCGACCTGCTTCGGAGCACTCTCCGCACCTGTCGCGTCCCTCGCACCATAACGACTTTCGCCGTCACTCCTACCCTCCTTTTTATTCGTCTTCGTGTCCATTCTAAGAAGTCCCCCCTCAAGGCCGCTATCCGGAGCCGATTGTGTAGTCGCCCTTCAACGGTCCCGTGGTTATCTATGCTGCGCAGGGAGGCCACGCGAGGGTTGACGCATTACCTTATGAGTAATGCGTTCAGCGCCAGACCGGACGCAAAGCGGGAAAATCTTCAACCGCACCTACACCACCAACTTAACGGCGACGGAGCCGGAACGTACCTTGAGGCCCGCCACGGTTTTAACGGGACGTGGGCAGGTGCAGCATTAGCCTACCAGCCATTTCGATAGGGTTTCACCCCGACCTACTAAGGTGGCAGAATACTGCACCTACCAGCCCAAAGTCATCAATTCCTATCCATAGTCAAAATCAAGTCCCTAACAATCCGGTTCGGTACCGTTGATTACCGATCTTGACCGTTAACAGGGTCCTCCCTCCCCTGAGCTCGGCACAATGACTCAGGGGTGCGGGTTTTATCGAGTTGTCCTCTCTAGATCCGCCATTATCAGTAGAAGCAGGGGCACCTCGTGCAGGATGTGACAACGAATCACGTGTGACAATTCGTCACTATGGCCGGTCTAAGACTGATACCAGTCCCTGATCCAGAGCCTGGAACCACGTATGATATCCAAGCCAAGTATCTTAACCCCCGTGAAATAGGCTAAATTCCTTTAGAAAATTTCTTCGTTTTTAACTAAAAGTTCGTTTTTTTTTTTTTTTGAATTATGACACTATTGAAGTAAATGGGCGATATATGTATACTGGGGAACCGAGCTTCCAAAACTAATTTCGGTAGCGCGCCAACGGTAACCTTCCGGGTGGTGTGGAAAAACCTATTTTGCAATTCAATTGCAAGTAATTTCGCCATAATTCTATGTCAATTTCATTTGATTTTACATAATTTTTATATTTTTGTTTAAGGAACTCCATACCAAAATGTTATAATTACACGTGAAAAGTTTGTAGAAAATTTAAGAAAATACAATCAAAAAGTACAAGGTCTTAGAACAAATTAAAAATTTTAAGGAAAAAGTTAAGTAAGTTAGGCCATTTTGCTATATTTCCAACACTTGATGCATAGACTGAGTTGAAAAAAATACACGTTGGCCGAATTTCGACCACAGGCGATACTAGTTAATATTATTATAAAACAAGAGTTTTTTTATTAGTCGGTTGTTTCATCAACAATTAACGACAATGTGTTTGCCAACACTTTTCTTTTTAATGCCTGGCATAAATTATATTCTAGGTGAAATGTTTTTGTTCTGGTACATTTTTTTGACTGAGCAATTTTTTATGGTGAGAGTTCCATTGAAGTAAATTGAAAATTATATGGGGGCTAACGAAGTGTGGCGAATTTTTGGGAAATATTTTTAATTTTTTCCTGAGTGAAAAAGAAAGAAAAGTACCAATCGTGTCTACTGCCTAAAAAGGACCAAAATTGAAGAAAAGGGACCAGCTGACCAAATGGGGTTAGAACGACCATTTTTGGTCCAAAGTGGCAACCGTAAAAGCGAAGAAAACTACCTCTCAAATTTCTCCACAGACACTGGTGAGTTTCTCGGTGATGGCAGCGTTATCGCTTGGGCCAGACTCGCGAATAAAAGAACTGGTAACGATATCCGGTTACATAATGTTTTGGGAACTATTTTACCGGTAACGCTCAGAATCGGGGCGTAAATGTTATTGTTTCCCACAAGACGAAGTATATAGGAATGCTTACTCATATCTATCGATCCCCATAATCTCCTTTTTATTTTCTGAGTGTTCAAAATATTGTACTTATTCCCAAAAACTATGGAGCATAGTCATAGACAAAATAAAATAGGTTTTAAATTTAGTTGCAGTTTTTGACATAATTTTCTATTCTGCCACAAAAGCTGCAACTAAATATAAAACCTATTTTATATTGACTATGACTATGCGCCTATGTATTTAATTAATTCTCATTCACTGATAGTTGGCAACCATGCAAAACGAGATGAGCAGAGTCTGTCATTGTTCCTTATACTCAGCTGAGCTGAGGTCACAGAGTATATTAATTTTGTTCGCATAACGGTAATCCGTAACGGCATAAACTAATCGAGATAGATATAGATTACATATATCAAAATGATCTGGGCGAAAAAAGAAATTAATTTAGCCATGTCCGTCCGTCAGTCCGTCTGTCTGTAAACACGATAAATTGAGTAAATTTTGAGGTATCTTGATCAAATTTGGTATGTAAGTTCCTGGGCACTCACGCTATTTAAAATGAATGAAATCGGACTATAACTACGCCCACTTTTTCGAAATCGAAAATTTCGAAAAAACGGAAAAAGTGCGATAATTCATTACCAAAGACGACAAAAACGATGAAACTTTGTATGTGGGTTGAACTTATGACGCAAAATTGAAAATTAGCATAATTTTGGACAATGGGAGTGGCACCGCCAACTTTAAAAAGAAGGTAATTTAAAAATTATGCAAGCTGTAATTTGGCAGTCGTTGCAGAAATCATGAAGAAATTTGGCAGGAACGTTACTCCTATTACTGTATGTGTGTTAAATAGAAATTAGCAAAATCGGAACACGAACACACCCACTTAAAAAAATTTTTTTAAAGTCAAATCTTAACAAAAAATTTAATACATTTCCAGTAAGTAAATTATGTCAACATTCAACTCCATTAATGATATGGTGCAACAAAACACAAAAATAAAAGAAAATTTCAAAATGGGCGTGGCTCCCCCTTTTTTATTTAATTTGTCTTGAATACTTTTAATGCCATAAGTCGAACAAAAATTTACCAATCCTTATGAAATTTGGTAGGGGCATATATTCTATGACGCTAATGGTTTTCTGTGAAAATGGGCGAAATCGGTTGAAGCCACGCCCAGTTTTTATATACAGTCGCCCGTCTGTCCTTCCGCTCGGCCGTTAACACGATAACTTGAGCAAAAATCGATATATCTTTACTAAACTTAGTTAATCTACTTACCTGAACTCACTTTATCTTGGTATTAAAAATGGGCGAAATCCGACTATGACCACGCCCACTTTTTCGATATCGAAAATTTCGAAAATTAAAAAAATGGCATAATTCTATACCAAATACGAAAAAAGGGATGAAACATTGGTGATTGGATTGGTTTTTTAACGCAAAATATAACTTTAGAAAAAACTTTGTAAAATGGGTGTGACACCTACCATATTTATTAGAAGAAAATGAAAAAGTTCTGCAGGACGAAATCAAAAGCCCTTGGAATCATGGCAGGAATACTGTTCGTGGTATTACATATATAAATAAATTAGCGGTACCCGACAGATGATGATCTGGATCACCCTGGTCCACATTTTGGTCGATATCTCGAAAACGCCTTCACATATAAAACTAAGGGCCACTCCCTATAAAAACCCTCATTAATACCTTTAATTTGTATACCCATATAGTAGTAATACATTATAGGGTCACCCCTGTCCCGCCTTTATGGCGATATCTCTAAAAGGCGTCCACCTATAGAACTAAGGCCCATTCCCTTTTAAAATACTCATTACCACCTATCATTTGGTACCCATATCTTACAAACACATTCTAGAGTCACCCTTGGTCCACCTATATGGTTATATCTCGAAAAAGGGTCCACCTATAGAACTAGGGGTCACTCTGTTTTAAAATACCTATCATTTGGTACCCATATCGTACAAACACATTCTAGAGTCACCCCTGGTCCACCTTTAAGGCGATATCTCGAAAAGGCGTCCACCTATATAACTATGGCCCACTCCCTTTTAAAATACCCTTTAATGCCTTCCATTTGATACCCATTTCATACAAATACATTCCAGGGTTACCCTAGGTTCATTTTCTACATGGTGATTTTCCCTTACTTTGTCTCTAAAGCGCTCAGCTGAGTATGTAATGTTCGGTTACACCCGAACTTAGCCTTCCTTACTTGTTTTCGTTTAATTGCAGTTGGGTTAGCACAGCAGAACATTATCGCAGAAAATTATCATTACAAACCGTTATAAAAACATAACGTAAAAATATACTATTATTATATTAGGCTATGCGTAATGTGTTATAGTGTTGTAATTGTTAATAGTTGCACCTAATATTTTAACAGCAAAAATATTCCGCGAACCATGTATGTATACTAGTATATATATGTATGTATGTAGAAGAGGGAATTAGTATACAGAAAAAATGTAGCAATGCGCAGTCTCAGCCAGCTTTGCGCTTGGTGACATACATACATACATGTACAAATTTACATCTGGCCGCGGAGATGTCTGCTAATAGAATAATAGGTGGGACAATATGACATAATTAAAAAAAAAAAGATCGAAATCATTCAAATAAACACTTTTCGCATAAAACAGTGTTAAATATGCAATTATTTAAAAAATGTAATACAGTGTGCATACAAATATTTCTATTTTATACAGAACTTGAATCAGGTATCTCCTATTGAATTCTAACCAACAGGAAAATGTTTAATTTGCAAACTGAGCAAAGCGATGACGATAAACTTAAAGAACTTAATTGCATTCGATTTGAATTATCTATTTGAAGGCTTAAAATGTAAGTTTTTTTTTTTGTTTTTTTTTTTTCTTCAATCTTTGTTGTGAGCGGACGTGTTTTCGCAGTGTCGTGGGGTGCGCGATTTGCTAATACGTTTTCTCTGCTATAACTCTTAAAAAAAAATATATATATAATATGTTCTGCCCTGCTTGCAGTGACAAAGTTGATCATGCGGATGTGGCTAAAGTCGCGTGTGCTGATTGTGGTAGCTTTTTTCATGCCTCATGTGCAAGTATTACTGCTGATGATTTGGACTATAAGAAGTCCAATAACATTAAACATCGCTGTGGTGCATGCACTATTTCGCGGCGCAAGTCCATACAACAACAGCCATTCCCAGGTTTTGTGCCTACTGTTGCCATGGATGGGTCTGCTACATCAGGATCGAAGTCTGCCGCACAAACATCCACCAAACCATCATCAGCGGCGCTTGCTAAACAAAAACAGCACGTGCTCAACAGCCAAAAACCACAAACAGAAAAGATCATTGGTAATAATAGCGCCAACTTACATAAATCCACAAACAACAACAGCAATATCCTCAATGTAAACCAAACGGGTCAACTCCACCGCCCTCAACAAGAGCAATTGCAATTAGGTCAAACCAACACAGGTACGAAAGAAATAACATTGCAATTGCTGTATGAAGAACTCGTGGGCTTAAAGAAACAAAACTCTGATTTCCACAGCATAGTGAAGCAGCTCAAAGAGGAAAACGCAAAATTGTTCGACAGAGTGAGCAAGCTGGAAGGTTTATTGAACTGGAGAGAACAGCAACTGCTCAGCAGTGCTGTGGACATTGTTGGTGTACCGCAACTAACAAGTGACAATGCAAGTGAAGTCACAAAAAATCTTTTAGGCTCTGCTTTTGGCATAACTGTCACTTCTGATGACATAAGCAGATGCTATGTAAAAAAAATAAAGCAGGGAACTGAATCTTCTCATTTGAGAAATGTGGTGCGAGTGCACTTTGCTTCAGTTGAAATGAAGAGTAAAATAATGTCGAGCAAACGTAAGATGAAGAGAAAATTAACTACCGAAGTTCTTGGTGATACAGACAAAAGCAATATATTTATTAACGACAGTCTCACCAGCTACAATCGAGCCCTGTTCACAGTGGCAAAAAAAATAAAAAAAAGAGAAAAGTTATAAATATCTGTGGGTTAAGAATGGCAGTATTTTGATGAAAAAGGCTGATAATGACGTGGTTGTCTATTTAAGAACTTTTGACGATTTGTCAAAAGTGAGTTAGTTTTCTTTTTATTTCTTTTTTCTTTTTATTAATAATAAATTAAATGGCCTCTTTCGATTTTTAAATAATAACAGCCACTCCGTAATCAGCCCAATCAAAGATTTAAATTTATTATGTAATACTAGTGACTCTTTTGTTGTTGTCCATCAAAACATACGCAGTCTTCGGCAAAATTTTGATTTGTTGCTCTGTAATTTGGTATTATTTAAAATCAAACCGGATTTAATTTTTGTTTCCGAAATATGGATATACTGTCACGAAATACGTGACTTTACTATACCTGGATATACTTTCTTTGCAAATACAAATGACCGATATTCAGCGGGTGGTGTTGGAGTTTTTGTAAGAATTAATTACGAATGTGAATACTTAGAATATGATATTACGAGTGCTGACATTTTAAAGATATCTTTAAGGTTGGATTCCAAAGTTTTCATTTTCATGTGTGTCTACAGGCTACACTCGGTCGCTGTTCAGATATTTTTGGATGAGTTTTCAAATCTTCTTTGCAGTGAAAATTCTGGTAACTTTTTTATTCTAGGTGACCTTAATTTAGATATCCTCAACCTAAATGCTATAACTGATAGCTACTTAATGCTTATGACTAGATCACCAAATCTTGTTAAATAAATTACATTGCGTGGGCTTTCGTGGCTTTATGTATAACTGGTTGAAATCTTACTTATCAGGAAGAGCGCAAAAAGTTAAGGCTGGCAGTTGTTTCAGTGATTCTGTTACTATTGACCTGGGAGTACCCCAAGGTTCTGTCTTAGGTCCGACATTGTTCTTAGTTTATTTGAATTCCTTATTTTCCTTGCCCTTTTTTGGGAAGGTTACCGCGTTTGCAGATGACCTTGCTATAGCCTATAGTTCAACGAACTATCTAGATTTGGTAGCAGGTGTCAACTATGATGTTCATCTGTTGAGAGTGTGGTTTGCTACACATAAAATGATTGTTAGCAGGAAAACACAGATGATGTATTTCGATTTACATTCAAAAATCTCTCCCGATATTGATATTATATTCCACGCCACTGACTGCGAACAGTTTGCTCTAAACAATTTGTTGTGCTCTGGAATGTGGTATAATTCTGAAACAACTTTTAGCGACAAGTGTTTTCCAATTGAAAGAGTTAAAGTCTTCCAATATCTGGGAATTTCTGTGGACCAATCCTTAAGTTGGTCAACACATATTTCTCGCCTGAAGTCCTACATGCGATCCACGGTTCGCTATTTTTCTTGTCTGAGGAAGATATGTTCAAACGCAACGCTTAGAACAATCTACTACGCGTTGGTTCACTCAAGGCTTCAATATGGCATATGCTGTTGGGGGGGGGGGGGGGGGGGGGGGGTGCTTCTCACAATAATATCCAGCAACTTCTTATTACTCAAAAATTTTTTCATAAGGAAGATATGCAACGTTAACCGTTCTACCACAGCATGGACTTATTCAGGGAAATGAAAATTCTTCCGGTAAAGCACATACACTATTATAAAACGTTAAAAATATTTTTTATTCGCTGTGGGTATTTACACAGCCTCGTCTCTGATAATTATAACTTAAGGCAAAACTCACTGGGACTTGTTGTTGTTCCCACTTCTCGTACTACTCATTTTAATAACTTCTTTACTATCGTTTCTTGTAGTAAAATCTTCAATAAGATACCTGCGACTATGCGTGTATTTAGGAATTTGCGAGAATTTTTAAAAAATGTTAAATAATTTTTATTAGAGCTGTCACACGACGAGATCAAAATTTTGCTGAACCCTGTCACTTAGTGAACTGAAACCAAAATTGTTATTTTTAATGCTTTATTATTTTCATTATTTAACTCACTGAACTTATGGATTATCTTTACCTTCACCCCACACATTTCGTACATGTTCATTATTCTTAATTTATGACGGCATTCAACACTAAAATTACATACTATTTTACTGAATGCCTTAACTTTCTTTCATTTATTAATAATTTTTTTAAGTTAAGTTCCTATTGTATACATATATGTAAAAAACTTATTGAAAGAATGAATATATCTAATCTAATCTAATCTAAATGTATGTGTACAACACGTAACGAACAACATTAATCTTTTCATTACAATTGAATACCCATCACCAATCAAGCTTTCCAATTTTTAGTTGATCTGATGGGTAAAGTTCCAATTCACGGGGACGCGGCATAGTTTGTACTATAAAGTTCCAACTCAGTGGGACGCGGCATAGTTGGTACAATAAGGTTCCAACTCAGTGGAACGCGGCATAGTTTGTAAAATAAAGTTCGGGCTCTGCAGCTCAATTCACACATCAGCATAATTTTTATTGGATACACACGCATATTTTGGCGGAATATATTGTACCGAATTTATGGAAACTCATCTTATTCCAAATCTTCTACTAACGTTCGTATCGCTAAACTGTTGAATAAATAACTCCAATATTCAATAATGCAAAAATGGTCTTTATTAGACTACTTTGAAAGTACTTCACAATAACACTTAACTTCACAACCAATTGCATGCTTAAATCAAACTGATCACGGACTACTCAGCTTCTGCTACTTTTATACTCTCTGCCCAAATGTCTAGACGTTTCTTCTTCTAGAATCCTCTACCTGGTCAGCAGCCATACGCGCGTGTATTTGTAGTATGTAACCATATACGTTTGTATATGTGAGCAAAGTAGTAGTTGATGATGACATGCGTTTGTGAGTATCTCTCTGCTGCTTTTATGTATGAGTGTGTGTACATGATGATTAATTTATTTAATAACATACAAGTGTCGCAGCTTGCTTTATTGTTCTTGTGGCTTTATTTACTTAGTATCAGATTAGTGATGTGGGTATCACTTAAAAAAAATAAATAAATGTAAGACGCGATAACCTCCGAAGAGATCTAAGGCCGAGCTTCTCTTCCAATTTGCGTCGTGCTCCTCTTGATTTTCCCTACAAATTGGCCGGACGGGACCTACATTTTGCCGACTCCGAACGGCATCTGCAAGGCAGATGAGTTTTCACTGAGAGCTTTTCATGGCAGAAATACACCCGGAGCGCTTGCTAAACACTGCCGAGGGGCGACCTCGCTTAGAAAAATTTTCTTCTAATTTAAAACCCTATTTTCCAAAATTTTGATGTTGCTTTGCCCGGGGTGCGAACCCAGGGAATACGGTATGGTAGGCGGAGCACGCTACCATCACACCACGGTGGCCGCGTCTCTCGATCTAAACGCTGCTAGCCTCTCCAAATGAACCACCCTTCTATTTCGTGGTTTCCCAATTGTTTGTATGTGGTAGATGACATCACTGATCCTCTTCACAACTCTGCACGGACCTTCCCAACTGCACCAAAATTTGGATGGAACACCTTTTAGCCGGTGAGGGTTGTATAGCAGTACCAAATCTCCCTCCATGAAACCTTCCCAATTATTGTTTTTGTCGTACCTTTGTTTCATCCTACTACTCATTATCCTGGACCGTTCCCTAACACTCTGTTTTTTGGCTAATTAACTACTTCGTAGAGCTTGCGCTTGACGGATTGGTTTCGCATAATCAGTATCGTTCCGACGTTTCACAACAGTAGTGCGCCCTGGTTGGAAACCACCTTTGCATATCTGGGAAATTCTGTCGTTTGTTTTATTGCGTCCATGTCCCCTATGTATGAAATGTACACACCCAGTGATAATAAAAGTACCAAATAAAAAATAAAAAAGGAAACAGGACCGCAGAGAGCCGAGCCAGGTCCCAGGGACAGTTCGCGCTTAGGAGCCCCTTAAAAATAAACTCAATGCAGTAAAAAAAATAACATAGCATACATAAATTTTTCAATTCACATTGTCAGTTTTATTTCATATAAAATAAGATTTACTTGAGCACTTACATAAACGAAATGTTAGATTTCATTGTTTGATTTGCTTACATTAACTTTTTCTAAATATGTACATTTTAAGAGCTTGAATCAGCCAAGGAAAACCTTCCACGCTTTTGGTCTGCGAATATGGAAATTTCCGATTCAAAACTAATGCTGCGAGTAAGGCTGGACTCCAACGCCAATGTTCCAAGGCTTGTCAAGCGATTTTGGCTCATAGTAGAACGTAAAAAGTTTTTCAGGCAAGATAATAGACTAAAAGAACGCTCCCCTTCAGCCACACTGACTGGAAGTGTTCAAACTATTCTTAATGCTATGCAGATGTTCGGAAATAATACTTCAAGTCTTGAAATTTTCAGAAGTGAAATGGTGGCAGCGAATCACATCCCAGATTTGCTAAGTGGATGGCTTTGACATGAATGATTTCATCTATTAGATCCGTAGAAATATCGATACCATAAATCGTGCAGAATGCCGCTGCCTTTTCTCTGAGCTCTTCTTCCGTCTGATCCTGATACTTCCACAAAAAAACTAAATTTAATCGCAATGTCATTTACGGCTTCGAAACGTCTTGTCATGTTACCAATCAAGCAGTCCAAAAGAACGTAAAAAATTGCTGTTTGAATTGAGTTTCGGAATGACACTCAGGTGATTCGCCAGGTAATTCATCGAACTGGCGCTTTATTATCTTCCTTCTTTTCTCTGCGAAGGTATTCACAACTCCTATACTTCCTGCCAGAACCTTACATTCTTGAAGTATGATCGACCATTGATGCCTGAACTTCTTCAACTCATCAATCAGGCTACGTATATTTTCTGTTTCCACGTCCAGTGTGGCATTTCTAGCTAGCAGTACAGAGTTCGATCGTTGATTACCGTCAACACTTTGAGCCAAATGGAGACTAAGAGGATACACTAAAATTTCCCCATATTTGCTTCAATACCTTTCAAATCCGTTACTGTTTCTGGACTCAGATTCAAAACCTTGACTTCTTCAATAGCTTTCAATATTTGGGGAGTGTGAGTTGCTAAAGGTTTCACACTATCCACACGAGCAGACCATCGTGTTTGTGACATGCTGTGCAATGTGAAATTAGTTTTTTCCTTGAGAATTTCCCATCTATGAGGGCTTGCGCTAAAGATATTATACATAATACCGAAAAATATGATGACTTCTGCAGCAGCTTGCACTCCACATAAATTTAAACTATGCCAAGCACAAGGTGCAAATATTGCCAGGTAGTTATCTCTCAGGATATGACTCTGTGCTCCTTTGTAATGACCGCTCATATTACTGCCATTATCATACCCTTGCCCACTGCAGTCATCCAGGGGAATATTGTGCTTTTTTAGAGTGCTGCGAATCAGCACAGCGATAGCTTCTCCTGTTTTTGCGTTACAATCGACAAACTCTAAGAAGCGTTCTTTGATTTTCCATTTTTCGGAGTCCCTGTCTAATAAAACATAACGAAATATAAAAACAGTCTGCTCAGTATGCACCGAATAAGGGGCTGCATCCAGTATTACTGTGTAATACTTGACGGACTTTCTCTCGCCTTCTACCTTTCTAATTACTTGACTTGCACAGATTTCTACGAACTCATTTTGTATTCCATCAGACAAATACTGTGCTTGGAGACCATTCTATTTCGTTTGAGATTCCCTCACCTTCTCCAAATGTTCATGCAATAGTTTTTCAAAATACCAAGAAAGTTTCCATTTTTAGGATTTCCGATCAATGAATTA